>NW_015160847.1:1206-25115 GCF_001447785.1 Gekko japonicus | reverse complement strand
TGGAACTGCACCATATGTTCAAAACAGCTTCTTTTTCCTCTCCCAGTGCACTGTGTGAAGCGATTTTCATAGTATTTCTGTGCTTCTTCTTTATTTGCACTTACAGGCTCATAAGGTGTATATATAACCTCTGCCTGTGTGAACTCTATGGGGCTAAACCAGGAACAAAACTTGGGAGACAATGCAAGTTAAATAAAACTCTCCAACACAGAGAACAAAAAAATTAACATAATATTTCACATGGAGCATTTGCTGTGCTGAAGGCACAATAGTCCTGCGGATTTTCCGGGTGCGATCACACCGGAACATCTGGGAGGCATAGCGCACCCGTGGCGAACCTGTGGCGTCCCGCCAAAGATGCGCATTAAAAAAGTACCTGGGATGACCTACTGGCAAATGGTTTGTCACGGGCTGCATGCGGACTCCTTGGGTGTGATCATGCCAGCGCGCGGCTTTCTCCCCAGTCATCCTCTTTGCCGCGGGGAAGCCGCCGTTGCATCTGATCACATAATAGCACATCAGAATGTGATGGCACAAATAACCACGCTTCCCCCCCGTGTTTTCCGGCACGTCTGACCGGGGCCTAAACACGTAGGTACAGCAGAGAACAGGAACCTGCAACTGATAATGCCTTTGACTTGAACTGTTTCTTGCTTGATACAACTTTGTGGTGATCACTGTATGGCTCTCAGGCCTAGTGCTATGGCAGGAGGCCTCCCACCAGCAACCCTTGTTGCCCAGTGCAACACAGAATGGCAGGGGGAGAATTATTTTATTTTTTTTAAAATGCTGCGTTGTTTGTAGCATGATGTCACTTCTGGGGGAAAATCAGAAGTGCCATCACATAGCCTTAGGAATTGCCCCCCTCTATCCCTGCCTCCAAGCTCCTGCCAGTTGCCATAGTGTGGCAACCCAAGTCCAACATTTCTGGTTCACCAAGTGCCAGAGTAGACCTCTTGCAAAAACGAACAAACTGGACATCGCAGAAACCAGGCTTCAGCTTGGGAAATACAGCCTTGTAATAACTAGTGTTGCCAGCCCCCCCCCCCCCCGGGGAGGGGGGGGCTCCCCTGCCCGTACCCCCTGCCATGGATCAGCTGGCCAGCAGGGGAGACTTACCAGGAGGGAGAGGGAGGCTCAGGTCAAATCACTGGCAATGTGGTGACATTACTTCCAGTCTGCACCGGAAGTGATCACTTCAGCAATGTCTGACTGATGCTCTGGTATTTGGGCTAAAACTCTATTTATTTATTTATTTATTATTATTTGTACTTTTATCCCGCCCTCCCCGTAGGCTCATGGTAGAAGTCATTTTTTTTACCATAGAGTTTTTGCCCAGATACCAGAGCATTGTGATGACATCACACTGTGATGACATCACTTCCGGTACATACAGAAGTGATGTAGCCATATTGCCAGCAATGTCACCTGGGCCTCCCTCCTGCTCCTGGTAAGTCCCACCCCTCCCTGCCAGTTACCAGGAGGGACCTGGCAACCTTAATAATAACAATAGTAATACCAATAGTAATACCAGTCATACTAAATTTATTCCCCTCTTTTAGCAATTAACTTTTAATATTTTCAATGTCACTTTTCAATTACATTATACAAGGCGATAAGAGCCCAGGAAATCTTATTCAGCTTCCTAGTTGGTTGGCAGCCCTCTTTTGTAATTTTGTAGGTTGAAAATTGGAAGCTTTGTGAATTTGTGTGGTATATCTTTAGGGGATGGAAGAATAGGGTCGGTGAATGTATTTAAAAAAGGAAAATAGTTACACAAGGCTTGACCGTCTTCAGTATGTTGCCCGTTGTGAAGATACCTGTGTGACAGATAAAGATGTAATAGCATGGTGGAATGTTTTTATGAATTTATATGTACCCAATTGTATGTATTCACTTTGTAGAAATTGTTTCTTTGTATTCTACAATGAATAAGCGAATGGAAGTCGCATCATTGTATGTACTGAAATTTTATTGTTTGGAAGTTCTTTATAATTGTTGTTATTATTATAAGGTAAACCTGAATGAGTTCAGAGGAAGTACTCACGAAACAAAAGTGTACTCCGGAGAATTTTGTCAATGACTTATCACTCTGCATTAAGGACTTCTAATTACTCACATGGATCGGATTGATCTTTGTACTAATTTTGTACTGATATTCAAATGCATTTTGTGACTTTTGTCTGAATACATTTGTAGCACTTGTTGGCAGCTTTTTGGTTCTTTTGTAAAGCCCTCTTGGAGCTGCCAACTCCAGGTTGCGAAATTCCTGGAGATTTGGGGGTGAAGCTTGGGGAGAACATGGCTTGGAGACGAGAGGGACCTCAGCGGGGCATAATGGCACAGAGTCCACCCTCCAAAACAGCCATTTTCTCCAGGGAAACTGACCTCTCTTGTCTGGAGATCAGTTGTAACTGCAGTTCTCCAGGCCCCACCTGGAGGCTGGCAACCCTACATTCTGCTGCTAACCTCCATTTACTGACTCTACCCCTCTAGTTCCTAGGAGTTACATAGGCTTCAAGCAGATACAAAACTATGGCTTCTATACCATGTGATCTGGAGCCTTTTTCTGTATCTGTGCAAGCTACTACGACACCTGCAGCCCACATGAACCAGGATCTCCAGCCCCCTTCTGTTGTCTCTTGATGGTGACAGCCCAGAAGCACATGGGCCAGGGCCTTGTCCTCAGCTACCACTCATAGGGTTGCCAGGTCTTACCTGGCTGCTGATGGGAGGGGTCCCTCTCCATTCCTAGGACTTTTTGGTGTGTGCGCAAACTGCATGTGCCCCAATGACATCACCCAGAAGTGACATCATTGCACAGGACACGTTGCAGAGGGACGCTCTAGCATTTGAGGGAAAAAACCCTCTATGGTAACCATTGCGCCAAGCCCCCCCAGCTGATGGCAGACTGGGCCCCCCAAAAGTGGGTAAACCCCTGCCCCCATGGGGGGAATGGCAACCCGAATCACTCAGTAATGGTTGCCAAGAAGTCCCCAGCTACTACAATAGTTGCAAGGAAATGTTCCACATACTTTCAAATAGCTTCTGATTGCATCTGAAGCAGGCGGCAAAGGGTTACAGTAAAACCTATGCAATTATTTTCCAAACAATATCAAAAGAATCAGAGAAACCCAATGAGGTAGATAACCCACTAACTGTAAAACCATGGTGCCTTGTTAAAAGACAGAGACAAAATAGCTGGCCCCATGCAATGTGGTTGTGTGAACTAGTCCCATTTCAGATTCACTTGCCCATGAAAACCTGAAATGCCAGGCCAGTTATGTGTTTGAAGGTAACATGCCCCGAAACCAGAAGACATTTGATCAAATTATAACAGCCATGTTATTATTTATTGTGATATTTGCCTCTAAGCCTGATGGACTGACAGATATTTTCAGGATGTTTTTGAAGTCATTGGTTACAGTTTGTTAAATAGGGTTAGTGCAAAAGTGATGGACATCGATAAATAGTTCTCAAAATACCACTCTCTCAGTGTGGTTGACTTGCAGAATGTTTTTGATCCACCCTTTTGTAGATTTTTTTTGGGGGGGATAAACTTTGGTGAATGAATCATATTTACAAAAACGAGCTACGTGTTTTAATTTTCACAGCCCTCACTAATCTCAAACAATTTGTAGTAAAAATAAAAAAGAGAATCAGTTTTTACAACGAACTACAAATGACATTTTGATTTAGTATTTGCAGTACACCAGTCTGAGGGGATGTCCAATGACTGATTTTAATGTTTGCAGTAGACACAGGGTGTGGGGGGGTACCACTTAAATTCTATTTTAAGCTCCCCTAAACATCTGAATTAGCTTTTGAAGTAGGCACACAGTCAAAAATCTGAAAACCCAGTGGTTGCTATAAATTCTGTGACTAGTTGACCCAAGTAAAATATTCAGATGTATTGTGACCAAAGAGATATGCATATCTTGGCAAAATCTTCACTGATATTTGGGAGTGCTTACTTGATTCTTCACTCATTCATCTCATTCTTTCTGTGATCAAATGCAGTACCATTAGTGCACAATTAACAGTTGGACATTCCTGCATTGTTTCGAGTGTCGTAACATTAGGAACTTGAATCCTGCTGACAACAGTTCCATTGCTCATTTTCAGTTATTTCTTCAGTGATTAAATTTAATGTGATGCTGAAAGCTTTTCTCTAGAAATCCTGAAACATTGATGGCTCACATAAAAGCTAAATTCAAAAATGGATCATAAGGTAGAGGTAGGCTAAATATTTTTAAATACCAGACTCCAATGAGTATATATTTCAGTTTCAAAATGCTAATATATATATTTTTGCCTCCAAAAAGGGGGGGGGGGGCAGAGACAGATCAAATTTGCTAGCCTTCTAGATCAAGCAAATATATCCAAGCAAACCGAGATTACAGTACACAGTAAAATGTGGAACCAGAGCTGGCCCAAGGAGTTCTCATGCCCTAGTAGGGTTGCCAGACCTCCCAGTGGAGGCGGAGGTCCCCTGCTGACAGGCCCTGCCCGCAGCCATCAATCAGCTGGCTGGCGGGGGGGGGGGACCCAGGCCTCGTCACTGGTGTTGCACAGCAAATAATGTCATCACATGAGCAATGTCCAGGCAATGCTCTAATATTTGGGCAAAAACTGTATAGTAAAAAATTGTTTTACCATAGAGTTTTTTGCCCAAGTAACAGAGTGTCAGCTGGACATCACTGGCTTGATGACGAGGCCTGGCAACGAGGCCTGGGCCTTTCTCTTTCTTCAGGTAAGTCCCCTTCCATCCCATGCTGATTGTCACAGTCTCTGTTTGGGCAGGGAAGGTGGGCTGGGGAAGGCAGGTTGTATGAGGAGTCCCCAGTAGCCAGCACCACTGGCAATCCCATGCCATGCACCCAGATTGGAGCATTGGGCAAAGGGCTGACAAGTCCCCAGTCAGGTGGGACATTCCCTGCCCTGAGTTCCTGTTTCCCACTGGAGTGGTGGTGGCGGGAACCTCACAGACTCCCAGCATGATCCTCTCTGTCTTCTCCGATCTTCATCTCAGAATGTATTCAAGGTCCCTGGTCCACGAACTGCCTGGCATGTGTCAACAACAGTGAGGGCCTTCTCAGTAGTGGCCCCCATCCTGTGGAAACAGCTGCCCAAAGAAGTGCATGCCTTGCGGGACCTCTCTAGGTTCCACAGGGCATGCAAAGCTACTCTTTTTCAGGCAGCCTTTAGGTGATTGTGATCCACCAGGCAGCTGATATATTTCAGCTGTGTCTTCACCATCCAAGTATCCTACCCTGCTTAATAGTGGATAGATTTTAATGGAGATAGATTTTTAACCATTTTATATTTTAAAGACTATTTATTGTATCTCTGTATTGTTTTTATTGGTGTATTTTAAATGCATTTAGCTGCCCCGAGTCCCATTCAAGGGAGAGGGAATGGGATATAAATTTGATAAATAAAAAATAAATTAAAATAAATTAAAATAAAAAACCTGATGTCACCTGTAAAACAACATCACTTATGGGGAATACCTATGGTAGAGTTTCCAGTGATTCCTAGAGCTACTGTTGTTGTTTCCCCCCCAAAAAATGTTACATCATTGTGCTGGCAGTGCTGCCCCCCCTCACACCGTGTCCCCACTCCACCCTTGTCAGTTGCCAGTCTCAGCCTGGGAACCCTATGCTGGGGCCAGGGGCACCACTCGCAGCTGCTGCTTACCACTGGCAAGGCTCTTTTTGTGCCCCCTGCCCTCTGGTACCCTAGGAAATCACCTAGGTCCACCTAATGCACAGGATGGCTCTGGGTAGGCACAGGATCCACTGTGCATAAGGTCACTTTGTCAATCTGTCCACATCTTGTCTTACCCTGTGGGAAGAAAGGCAGATCATAGCATCTACAAGAGCTGCTGTGAGCTTCAAGAAGAACTGAAATTTTCTGATTGGCTATTCATCTGAATAGAATTCTGCTGTGGGGTTCCAAGCTGAGAACCATTACTTGCCCTCTTGTGCAGTGCTCTCTCTAAGCTATGGAGTCTTGTGAGCAAAAATTCTACTTTGTGAGCTACTGGCATTAAAGTTGTGAGCGAGCAATTTGGCCTCTGCATAAATTAGTTTGCTCTGGAGCCATCCTTCCTGAGCTAAGACAAAAATGTGTGAGCCAGAGGCTAAAAAACTGTGAGCTAGCTCACACTAACTCATCTTAGAGGGGAACAGTTTGTTTGGTACTATAGACTGAATGGAAAGTGAAGAGCAGGAAACAGTACAGAGGAGGGCAACCAAGATAATTAGGGGATTGGCGCACCTTCCCTATGAAGAAAAGCTGAAGAGTCTTGGACTTTTCCGTTTAGAAAAGAGACAACTAAGGGGGACATGATAGAGGTACATAAAATTATGCATGGGGTGGAGAGAGTTGACAAAGAGAAATTTTTCTCCCTCTCCCAAAATACTAGAACTCAAGGGCATCCAATGAAGCTGAAGGGCAGTAGGTTTAGGATGGACTAAAGGAAATACTGCTTTACACAGAGAGTGATTAAAACGTGGAATTTGCCACCAGAGGATGTAGTGATGGCCACAAGAATAAACAGCTTTAAAAGGGGATTAGAATCATGGAGGATAAGTCTATCAATGGCATTAATCCCCTGAATCACAGAGGCAAGAGGCAACATCAGGAGAAGGCCTCAGCCTCTATGCTCTGTTATTGGCCCTCCAGAGGAACTGGTTGGCCACTGTGTGAGACAGGATGCTCTTCTTATGTTCTTTTTTTTTTTTTAAAATTTTCAAAGGCACAATTCAGAGTCCTTCAGCCTTCACTTCTTCTTGTCCAGTCTCTTCCGTAACTTATAAGGACTTTTAGGAGCTGCTGCCCCTTTCTCTGACAGAGAGTCCTCTCCGGAAGAACCCGAGTCCAGCTCACCACTGGACTTGCTGTCCTCTTCTTTTTCTTCCTCCTCTGGCCCTCCCAGATGGACTCCTAAAAATTCTCTCGCTTTCAGAACAGAGTCAATCTTTTCTTTTTTATCCTTGATTTTGAAGGTGACGTCTTCTGGAGTTAGCCATCTATATCCAATTGAATTTGTTTGGAAAAAAAGTACAAGGTCTTTATATTTCTTTCTCTGCTGTCTTATTTCAAATGGAATATCCTTCAGTACTCTGATAACACTCTCCCCAGCTCTCAGGGGTGCTCCAGATACTGCTTTCAGGATTGTATCCCTTACATGCCTCTTCGAGAATCTTACGACAATTTCCCCAGGCAGATTATTTTTCTTTATGTATCCTGAATATGACCTATTGGCCACATCCATTTCGCTTAGCAAAAATTCCGCCTTAATCTCTGTCACTGGGGCCAGTATTTCACTCATCATTTCCTTCAGATTCTCTCCCTTAGTCTCTGGCATGTCCTGAAAGCGAAGGATCATATTATCCTTTTCCATTTGTAATTGTAGCAACTGCTCTTCTGTAGAAACTTGCTTCTTTTCCAATTTTTGTACTTTCTTCTTCACCTTTTGGGTAGTGGCGTCCACTTCTTTCACCTTCTCATTTGTTTGATTCATCATTTTCAGAGTCTCGCTTATCTGATTTTGTTGAGTGGTGATACACTGGGTCATTAATGTAATCTGCTCTTTGAGATTATTCATTTGGTCCAGCAGGTGGCGCATGGAGTCTGCCAAAGTCTTTGCCGGCTCGTTGGCTCCTTATGGTTTTGGGCTCTCAGTTACTTTCAATTTCAGATGTTTCTCTTTCTCCGTCCTCTTCCCCGCCATCTTTTTCGCTTTGTTTACTTTCGCAAACTTTTACTTTAGCAAAACTTACCACTCGCCTTGGTAAGTACTCCTTAGCAGCTTTAACCATTTATACTTCCGCTCCCCCCCTCAATCGCTCTAAAGTCTATGCGCTTCAGAGGCGTCCCTCCCCCGCTCGCCTTGTCTTCTGTTCCGTGGGGTGGGGGTGGGGAGCTTCTTTTCTTTTTAATCAATGCTTAAATGACTCACGTTCATAATCGATCCACAGACCTCATTTACACTCCATTTCTAACGCTCAATCTCCGGCGTTTGCCCCGGTCAGCGTCACTTAGTCCATTCGGTCTCTCAGCATGAAGAACTGTCAGAGTGGAGAGGTGCCTCAGTTCTCCAGCTTTACACCATCGAAGAGGTAACCTCTCAAAAGCTCCATGGCCAGGGTCCCTTCAACCGGGTCCCTGGGGGAGTAGTGAGCCTGCACACCCCCTCCTTCGGCTGGAGCGCAGCTTCACCCGCGGGAGGTCCGGGAGGTGAGTCTGCTAGCGTGCCGCCATCAGCCGTATGACTCTTCTTATGTTCTTATGAAGTTAATTGAATACAGCTTAGCACTGGCACCCCACAGACTGGGCTGCTATTTTTATTAATATTATTTTCCAAGGCATATAAAATCACATATTTAGATTAGTGTACAGCAACTTGCTAAGCAGCAATAATGGTAAATTCTCATTAATCTAAAAATTGAGTACTTATATCATAGTCTGAAGGTTTGCTGATGTATCTGTGGTGATTACAAGAAGTCATACATTTAATACATTCCTTCAAAAGTAAATTGTTTTACACTACTCAGAGCATAAGAACATAAGAGAAGCCAACATTGGATCAGGCCAATGGCCCATTGGGTCCAACACTCTGTCACACAGTGACCATCAGAAGGTCCATCAGTAGGGCCAGGACACTAGAAGTTCTCCCACTGTTGTGTCCTCTCCAAGCACCAAGAATACAGAGCATCACTTGCCCCAGAGTTCCTATCTATACCTTGTGGCTAATAGCTACTGATGGATCTCTGCTCCATATGTTTATCTAATTCCCTCTTGAAGCCGTCCATGCTTGTAGCCACCACCAGCAAAATGGAGACAATCTGAATCCACTGTTTCCCAGATTTTAAAAAGTTAAGCTATTTCTACTGGTAAATACTTTTGAAGCCATTGTTTGGTTATCATTAATTTAGCAAAAGCCAACAAACAAAATAAAGAATAGCTGGATCCTTAGGAATACCAATACCCATAATTTTGTTATTACAGCACAAAATCCTTTAGCAAAATACCTTGACCTTTGGGACACATCCACCAAATATGCTGCAATTCCTAATTTATCTCCACATCTTCAACATTTTCTATCGGCTTCAGAAAGCATCAGCTTTGCCCTGACCTGGATAGCCCAAGCAAGCCTGATCTCATCAGATCTTGGAAGCGAAGCAGGGCCAACTTTGGCAAGTACTTGGAATGGCGACCTCCAAGGAATACCAGAGGCGGGATTCAGAGGCAGGCTATTCAAGCCAACTCTCTGATAAATGCCCAAGCCCCCAGTAGGGGTTGCCAGAAGTCACCATGACTTTCAGGCAAGCACACGAGCACACAAGCACACGTGCACGTGCACGTGCACACAGAGACACACACAGTCACACATGTACACATACACACGCACATATATACTGTATCCAGTGATATGTGGATGTAGCCCAATGGAGACAAATTACTCTTCTGATGGGAGTGGTAGTCATGGGGGTCCCAAGCTAACGGTTGCTTGACGGACATGGCCAGTATCCTCTGAGGAGTCCAAGAGATAGACTTGCCTTTCCTCACTAAATAACATCTGTAGTAATTTATAGCATCTGGCTAACTGCCAAGTTAGTCCCTTGTCTAGTCTTCTTGTCTCACAGTCAAACTAGTGCACCCCCCCCCCATCTTCTTGTTCTCTCCTTGAAGTCCAGTGGGTGTGGAAGGAAAACGAAACCCAGCCTTTCCAGTCCAGACTACTAGGGGAATTTTTCTTATTCAGAATTTCATTGCCCAAGTTAAAAGCTGGCCTTTGGCCAGGGTGTGGATAAATGGCCACCTACACGTCTACGGAGTGCTCTGGGATTTTCACTGTTCACAAACGATCAAGGTTTTAGTTAAAACGCCGCCTCCAAAAGACTGTCTTGTATAAAAGATGGAAATTTCACAAAAGTATCTTGTATATCTTCACATATGGAAAATATCTAAGGCTCTAATCCATCTGTTTGAATCTTGCCATGGGACATTATTTGAAAAGAAGCTCTTTTTTCCTGGCCAGAGAAGGTAGCTGCATGTATATATTTAATAGGTAATCCTGGACTTTTGCAAAGGCAGAGACCCACACACAGGCACAATTAAAATACTTATTTTCCTTTACCATGACATGAGAAGAACTGATCAAATGCAGATGCATAAATCATGATAGCGAGCAACCTGAATCTTTAATTCCACATTTGATGGATTTTTATTGTACTGTCCAAACCTGACAAGGTCAAATCACAGTGGGAAAACCAGAGGCCGAGCGCTTTATTTTCAGGCTTAATACAAGGAGGTTAAATCTCAGTGTGAGGTTTGGTGAAGTCATCTCCTATCTCAGATGGGAATTTAATGGCTTCTTCTTTATATATTAAAAAACAGTCTTTTTGATGGATATGGTGAGGTCTATAACAATACCACCCATTCAGTTAGCACAACACTTTTTGTGAAAGATTTGTTCTTCTCATTGGTAATTTGGCAATGAACTTGGTTGTCCTGCAATAAAGAGGGAAAGTGGAGAGGAGTGATAATCTTTACAAGGGCATGCTGGGATATTAGCAACTTGGCAGACTGAAAGCACAGTTAGCAAAACAGCTGCTCAGGTCCCATAGCCTTTATGGGCTTTGAGACGAGCAGAAGGATTAACAGAATTTGGGGGGGGGGAGCAGAAACAAGATGGAAATTTTCCATTGGAATCTAGCTTGAAATGGAACATTAAATGAAAGCATAAATCAACGTTTTTGAAAACAAATGCAGCCTCTTGCAACAGAGTGCTGTTAAACGAGCAGACCCTTGCCAAAATCCCAGCTAAACCCTAGTCCTGTTCAAACTCAGTCGAGGCAGTTTGGATAAACTAGCAGAATTCTCATTTTGCTGTCTAGGGCATAAATAAGCAAGGGTGGTCGCCTGTGTGGAATGATTGCAGGGTCAGACTGGGGAGTCTAGGGAGCTTGCTCATTGTACATTGTACATTAAATTGTACATTTAAAAACATTACAGTTTCATAAAATGTAAAACAAAACAGAAGTCTAGTGGCACCTTAAAGCCTAACCAAATTCATTCCATCCTGGGCTTTCATGAGTCAGAACAAAGCAATGTTCCATCTAACCCAACCTACTCTGTCTGGAAGCAGGTATCCAAGGTCTTGGGCAATGGTGCTTAAATGTGTTGTGATTTTGTACATTCAGAGTAAGCTTGGGCTGTTTATATTTCTCAGTTGGGAGAGCAGAATGATGGACTCTGAACCTGATGCATCATGACAACACACACAAAGATATCGCCCTTTGTCTCTCACTCATACACACAGAAGCAGATGTATCCTTCCCCATATACCCATGAAGGAACTGGGTATGTTTAGCCTGGAGAGATGACTGAGAAGTGATACGATAACCATCTTTAAGTATTTGAAATGCTATCATATAGAGGATGGAGTGGACTTGTTTTCTGCTGCCCTAAAAGTTCGGACCAGAACCAATGGGTTGAAATGAAATCAAAAGAGTTTTCAGCTAAGCATTTGGAAGAACTTCCTGAAGCTTAGAACAGGCTTCCTTGGGAGGTGGTGGGCTCTCCTTCTTTGGAGGTTTTTAAGCAGAGGCTAGATGGCCATCTGACAGCAGTGCTGATTTTGTGAATTTAGGCAGATCATGAGAGGGGGCAGGGAGGGATGTGCCAGTGCTCAGCACAGTTGCCTCTAAGCTGCGCTAGGGGGTCCTGATGCACAAAATTTTAACAGGCAGCTCATGGGTTGTGAGCTTCTGCTCAGAAGAATTTTTTCCTCTATTGGAAACAATGGAGGATGGAGGCATCTTCTAGGGCCCATAGAATTGGACCCCATGGTCCAATTTTTGGACCTATTTTGGGGCCTATTGACTATAATGGTCCCCATAGGCTACAATGGAGTCAGGGGAAATTATTATTATTTTTGCACACTGTACAGGATTTTCCCACCCAAGCCAGTCCAGGAATGGCAGGGAATCCTGTACTTTTTCAGTACATTAAACAACAAACCCAGAGGTAGGCTATACCCTCTCAGGTTTCAGAATGATGTGCCACAAGAACCTCTACATTAGTTCCCCCCAACCTGAGATTAGAGGTTTAAACTCTCAGTTGGCATCGGGAACTTAACACATTAGCAACTCATTGCCAGAGATGCACACTTTTTACTCTCCAATAGTAGCGTATATGGTGAGCGTTTAGACCACGAGATTTAGCCTTGGAATTCAGGTACAACATCAAAGACAATTTTAACAATCAGAGGAATCTTTATTTAGTACAGAGCTTAGTACAGACTACCAGAGTTTACCAAAATAACAAACCTAAGGCGATTTGCCTTAACTACACAGTAAAAGTTACATATTTACCAAGTTCAGGAATATCCAAACAGTCCAAGGGATTTTGAAGGATAAGTCCATCTTTGCTCAAGCATGTGGTCTAATTCACAAGCAGTTCTTTGTCTCTCACGAGACAGCATTTCTAGGTGCCATAAAACAAGCAGAGAGAACTGGAGCAGAGAGCAGGCTAAGAGAGTCTCTCTCATTGGGATCAAACAATTATACCCCAATTCCAGTCACAAATTAGATGTGGCTATTAGCCAATTGCGAGTGGGCATGGGTGTGCCCAATTGTTGGTTGTCATGGCTACGTGTGGGGATAGGCTAGAAGTGTGGGAACTCCTCCTGCAGTCAGGTGACCCAACTTCCAGCTTCTCCATGATGTACATGACATGGCCCATGTAGCCTTAAAGCAGGCGCCTTGAAGTCTAGCTCTTCCACTTAGAGGTGTGAAAGAATGTGTGGTTATATGGCATGGTTATAAAGTTTCTCTGGCCAAATGGACGGCCATTTGGCTTGGGAGAGGAAATAAGACACAGCATGTTATCAGAATGTAATCACAGGAGAAGGCATGGATTTTTAGAAATCAATGTTTCTATACACACACCTCTATTATACTTTTCAGTGTGATTTGTAAGCTGCCTTGAGTCACAGGGAAAAATGGGATATAAACATTTGAATAAATATTTGGGGCAGGTTGATAACATTTAAGCAACTTCCTGTTCGTTAGTTTAGGGAGGGTTCTAAGTCTGACAGTGATTGTTCCTCCTCTGTTATACTTGACCTGTAATACTTGTTGTCATATTTCACTAAAGAAAAGAAAACAAAGCACATTGCAAGAGTTCCGCACACAAACATGCACACCCAGTGCTGATATGTTTTCTAAGGCTCAGCATGAGGCACTGGTCTAAGGCCAGGTCTACCAATACAATGGAAAGGGGTGGGTGTAATTTGACTTGATTCCATCTTCTCTTATAATGTTTAAATTATTCTTAAAATATAGTTTAAATATAATTTAATATAATTTATTCTGAGATTTTACAATGTTATGGAATTAATTTTCTAAAAAACTAATTTACATGATAGTTAAATGTATACTCACAACTTTAATGCTACTAGCTTTTTTTGCTTACGTGGTAGAATTTCTGTTCATAATACTGTGGAGCTTAGAGAGAACACTGGCGGATCTCATGACCGTTTCTTATATGGCCAGAGTAATGCCGATCACCACTTTATTATTTATTTATTTATATACCACCCTCCCCCCATTGGGGCTCAGGGCAGGTAACGAGTCATAAATACATTCTCATAAATATTATATGTACATACAAATAAAATTTAAAACAATAAAAACAGGAAGGAGTAGGAGGCGTTGGTTTTTATACACCACCTTTCTTTTTTTTTTGTGAGGTAGGTGGGGCTGAGAGAGCTCTGAGAGAACTGTGATTGACCCAAGGTCACCCAGCTGGATTTACGTGGAGGAGTGGAGAATCAAATGTGGTTCTCCAAATTAGAGTCCGCTGCTCTTAATTGACTAATCAGATGGCATTGAATATTCTGTTGGATATTCCACTTTTTACTCTGTGGGGAGGAGACGGGGAGGCCAGACTTGATGGGAAACTGTTGCTGTCCTCAAGCATAGGCCTGGCTGAACATTTATGTTGTATAGGCCCTGTGGAACCTCATAAGGTCCCACAGGGCTCAAGGTTCCACAGGGCTCAGATGTTATGAGGCAGAGTTCCACCCGGCCAGCACCAGAACTAAAGAAACCCTGGCTCTGGTCAAGGACAGCCAGATATCCTTAGGACCAGGGATCTTGAGGAGGTTCTAATCTCCAGAGCATAATGCCCTTTAGGGGGCATATAGGGAGAGGCGGTCCCAAAGATACACTGGTCCCAGACCATTTAGGGCCTTGAAGGTCAGTTCCAGAACCTTGAACCTGATCTGGTACTCAACTCATAGCCAGTGCAGCTGGCAAAGCACTAGTTTGCTATGTGCTGTGGATGGGGTCCCCATAAGGACCTGCAGTGCTGGTAATTTCTTGGTCAGCCTCAAGAGCAGCCCTGCGTAGAGTGCATTACAGTAATCTACCTGGAGGGGACTGTTGCATGTATTACTGTGGCTAGGTCAGGGCGGGGCAGGAAGGGGGCTAGTTGCCTGATGTGGTGCAGCTGGAGAAACACCAGTCTGGCAACGTTTGTGACCTGAGCCTTCATAGATAAGGAGGCATCCAGGTACATACCCAGGCTCTTGGTGGCTGGCACCAGGGTTAGAGGTATGCCATTCAAGAGCCTGGAGCTGGCATCCCAATCCTGCACCAGCTTCATCCAGCCACAGAACCTCTGTCTATGAGGGATTCAGTTTAGACTGGCTGTTTCAACCACCCAGCTATGGCCTCAAGCCCTTTGGCCAAAGTAGATGGGGTGGTATCCAGTCAGCTGCCCATCAGCAGAAACAGCTGGGTGTCATCAGGGTACCGATGACAGCCCAGCCCGAAACTCTGCACCAGCTGGGCAAGGGGGCACATATTAAATAACATCAGAGAGAAGATCGCCCCTTGAGGGACACCTGAGACTTGCACCTATAAAGAAAAAGAAGTGGAAGATATCAGAATAGCCAGGGCTTTTTACTTTTCTTTTTCTTTTTTTGAAAAAGAGGTGCCAGAACTCTCAAGAGGAACATGAAATTTTCAATCTGATTACTGAAAACTCATTTGTCAAAGAGGTTCCATAACTCCATTCTGGCACGTTCCCCACAGAAAAAAAAGCTGGGGATAGCTATTTTTGTATGTTTCTGTGTGTCTATACACAGGAAGGAAGGAAATAAAACTAGTTCACCAGATATAGAAAAAGAAGCAATTCTGCTGTCCCTGACCCTACTGCAACCAAACAAATGCTTCCATCTTTGAAAACCAGGGTATCTGAGAAGCCAGTATTTACTCTGGATTCTGAGATGTATTTGGAGATTCATACTGAGTATCCAGTATGTGAGTGGTGTAGCCGTTAGGGTGTTGGTCTAAGATTGGGGAGCCCACAGTTCACATCCCCACTTAGTCACAAAGCACACTATGTGACCTTGGGCCAGTCACACACTTTCAGCCTAAGGTATGAGGAAAAGAGACTCGGGGAGGAAATATTGTTTTCCTTTCATACACAAATGAAATAGTCACTCAAATTGTATCAGTGAAGGATTTCATGACATCTTTCCTGCCCTCTTACAGAGTCTTCTTTCTCTGACTGAGGTGAAAAAATTATACTTTTCAAACCACATGATTAATTTTTGATGGCATTTTTTGAAATGGAAATAATTTCATATTTAAATAATTTAATATAGATAGTAATCTATATTTCTATATTTCTGGGCCTGGACCAGGTTCAGCCCTGTGCTCCTACCACCCCAGAAACTGAGAAGTCTACATTCACCCCCTGCACTAAATACTAGTGGCTAGGAAGTGTGAGAAGCTTTTTAAAAAAGGCCAGCATGTGCAATTTCATGGCCCACTTTGGGATAAAGAGATTTATCTCATCCCATTCCTTTCTTGTTTTCCTTTGTCCTCCTCTCCATTCCTCCTGAATTCTGGTTTCCAATAGAAGTGTTAAAATTCCAGAATCGCTTAGCAGATTGCCCCAATTTCTATGTCTTTCAGTTCATTTGCATTTCTCCCAGTCCTACACTGCTGATACATACATGTATTTTGACAAAACACTGTAAACTAGCAAGTGTAAATTGACTGCATGAATATGCTTTTTGTTCTATGAGCCATTTTGGAACTAATTTTGGCTGACAAGCAAGATAAAGATATAGTAAATAGATGAAGGGTGGGCAGGTCTCTGCAGCAAAACCCAACTCTCAATCAGATGCAGAGAATGAATGGACATTGCACAGGGCCAGGCTTGTGGTCACCAGCCAGGACCAGCAGTGACCATCAGTGTGTAGCCTTGTTGCTGCTGCTAGGCAACCATCTAAGGCATGAGCTTCCACTTATGGGATTCTCTAACTTTTCTGCAGAGTAGCCAACAAAAAAATCCAAGTTAATCTATAGGGCGTTGTTTAGTCCTGTATGTAGCACTTTAACTAGGGTCTAGAAAAATGGCCAGATTCCTTCTAATCATAGGATTCTACAATCAGGCTTCCTAAGTAAAAACTGCTTTGCCAAAAAAATGCAGATCTGTAGTCACATGGAATTCTAATTTGGTTATATGGGCTTCCTTGTTCCTTAAGGGTTCTGTAAACAGAACAAAGGATGAGGTTTGTAGGTAAACCCATGAGGCTCCTGCTCATGTCAATAGATTTTGGTAGATTTAGCTGCCGTGCCCAGAAATAGATGAAAGCTACCACCCCAGTTCCTAGAGGTTTCCTCTGCCAAGCGGATTCTTTTTTGTTTATGTGTGATCTCTCAGAACTCTGGAAAATTGTGCCACAAGAGCTAGTAAACTGGAACAGCAGAAGGTGCTCTGTTCAGTGGGCAGAGCTACAGGGAAGGACGTGGCCCACCCTAATCCTGCATCTGGTGGGGACAGCTGGGAAAACCAGCACAGATTGGACACATCAACACATTTGGGCTGTAAAAAGTCTGATGCTCTGGCTGTCCCCACTTTGCAATTACCTTCTGGAAACATCCAAGAACAGCGAAAAAACAATCCTCCTTAGTTTTGACAAGTTTTACTTCAGAATTAGGGATAGGGTATAACAGTTGGTGGTAGAACAGGGAAATCTGATCCTTTGGATGTGATGAGTGTGTCTAAGGATAGGAACTGGTCAAGTTTTCAGTTTCAATCCAGAAGATTCAGCATGGATTAATTTATAAGGTCATGCTTTCCTATTTAGAAACAGAAATAAGCAGGAGAGAAATAAGCAAACAAAATGCCAACTGTTGCTGAAGAGCATCTTGTTTGATCTCGCCGATTGTGGTTCTGGTTGTTTACTTCTAATTGTGGAAGATTCTTGGTGAGAGACATGGAAACTTGTGCCTCCTATGGCAAGGATGGTTTCAAGCGCTAGGCTCTGAAGAAAGAGCATTGACTTTTAAAAAATGTTGACTTCTTGCCCTTCAGGAGTAATAAATCCTTGAGATTATGAAAACTTTTTCACAAACTCATCTCATATTCCTTGGAACAGAAGGGCCTGATTAGGCAAGGATGCAGACACAGCTTGCTGGTTCAAATGATCCTCTGGAATGTGTATAGACAGATACAATTTCCAGTTTTCTTTTGTCCTCCTTTGGTGTGAGGGTGCTTCAGATGTCCACTGTTAGTATAAATTTGTTCTCTCTTTTTAAACTCAGAGTGATTCCTAACTCCTGACTTGGTTACATACAGAAAGATGGGTGGATCAGGATGTTAAAATGAACAAGGGACAAGTCAAGGGGCAAGTCTGTTCAGATTTGGTGCAAGTCACCTCAGTCAAGGGGCGTCTGCTCCGATCTAGATCTGGAACCTTTACTTTGGACCTAGCCAATGACTAATTTGTGAGTAGGGCCAGCGAGCCAGCCCCCATTATTGCCACCTCTGGCCAGGTCTGAGCCAAGTAGTCCCCGAGCGCTAGCAAAACCACTGGTGCTTGGCTGGCTCCTACCCTCCATGACAGCAGTGCATTGGGAACTTTCCCATTAAGTATGTAAGAACATAAGAGAAGCCAATGTTGGATCCGGCCAATGGCCCATTCAGTCCAACACTCTGTCACACAGTGGCCAAAAATACCAGGTGCCATCAGGAGGTCCAGAAGTGGGGCCAGGACACCAGAAGCTTTCTCACTGTTGCCCCCCCCCCAAGCACCAAGAATACAGAGCATCACTTTCCCCAGAGTTCCTATCTATACCTTGTGGCTAACAGTCACGGATGGATCTCTGCTCCATATGTTTATCTAATTCCCTCTTGAAGCCATCCATGCTTGTAGCTGCTACCACCTCCTATGGCAGTGATTTCCATGTGTTAATCACTCTTCGGGTGAAGAAGTACTTCCTTCTATCTGTTCTAACCCGACTGCTCAGTAATTTCATGGAGTGCCCACGAGTTCTTGTTTTGTGAGAAAGGGAAAAAGGACTTATTTCTCTACCTGCTCTATCCCATGCATAATCTTAAAAAACCTCAATCATGTCACCCCTCAGTCATCATTTCTCCAAGCTAAAGAACCCCTAGCGCTTTAACCTTTCTTCATAGGGAAAGTGTTCCAAACTTTTTATCATTCTAGTTGCCCTTTTCTGCACATTTCCCAATGCTATAATATCCTTTTTGAGGTGTGGTGACCAGAACTGTACACGGGCCATCCACATCTGTTCAGGCAGTACATTTCACGGGTGATAACTACCACCACCAAGTGAACTTTGCTCATTTTTAAAATGGGGAGGGGGAACAGCTTGAGCCTTCACTCTATTCTTGGTATTCTACTAGCAGCTTCAAGAAACGATAGGAGGAAAGTATTAGAAAATACAAGTAGACTCAACTGGTTCTCCACTCTGGTTCTCTCCCCTTGAGGGGGAAATGTGTGTTGCAGCCAAATATGTGGTCAAATATTGTTTTGCAGTGTGGATGCTAAAGCAAGAGGAAAAATATTAGTAATGCACTCACAACACTTGATATTATTTCCTTTTGGAAGTTTGCAGCCAGAGTGGGGTGGATCCAACCATCCTCCAAGGTGTCTTCCTCCAGGCTAAGGAGCCTTCCTCCAACTTAAGCAGCTCTTCCTCCAATGGAAGAACCATTTTACTTGGAAGAAAGCTCCTTAGGCTGGAGGAAGGCTTCAAACTTTGCTCAGTGGAGTAGTAGGATGGGGTAGGATCCACCCCAGTATCTTTAGGATTGCCTAAACAGGCTCTTTCTAGTGCTGAAGCTTTGGGAGGCTCTTGGACAATATGCCTGCAATGAATGCCCCATCAAATCTGGACAGCAGGAACTCCTCCCATAGCAGGCTCACCATCCTAGGGTGCCAGAACTTCTCCTCCTTGCCTTTGCTTGCTTGCTTGTCCTTGTTTCTACTGCCTCAGTTTTCTCTCCCAGTTCTGGAAAAATGGGGGAGCATCAGTAGCCTACTAGCTTGCCTGTACTCTCTCTCTAAGTGGTGACAGTGGACTAAGACCAGTCCCCTACCCCTGCCAGAGATGGGGAGGGGGGGAGAGATGACCAGGTTGCTCCTCCTTGCTAGAACGGAGGCAGCAGAACAGAAAATGTGCTAGTGAGCAGGTTGCTTGTGGGTATTCCGCACAATGCCTGGTCAATACTTTGGGGACTGCTGTTGCTCAGCCATGAGCATTTTGTAGCCCTGGGCAGTTCATATTTTCACAGTCAATGTAAGTCAATGTACACAGGTCCCTTAGGTAACCATGGTTGTAATTCTGTACACACTTAGTCACATTGAACTCAATGAGAATACTTCCGAGAAAACATATTTGGACTTGCACTTTATGCAGATTTACTTGGCAATGGACAAATCTCTCAAAGGAATCTACATTCGCCAACATCACTTGGAGAAATAAAATAGGCTGATGCAAGAAATCTGCCCCTCCCCCCAGATAAGACAAGAAATCTTTCAGATAAATGAACAGTATCATTTGTATGTTAATGGATAATGTGAATAATTTTCTGTTCACGCAATCATTTTGTGCACATTCTCTCTGCCTATCTGCATACATATTGGCCACTCAAAATGTCTACTCCATACAAAATTCTGATTAATGACTATTGAGCAGCAAAACATTATTTCATTTAAGTATGGTATTAAATGTGGAAGATGAGTGACAATAAGAGACAAAGATTATATTGAAGTTTCTGTAAGGATAGAGGAAATATTCAAGAACCCATACGTGGAGGGAAAGAAACAAGGGTCTAACTTTGAAATAATGAATCCCCCAAACTGTCCCCAACCACATGAATCGGTCGCTTGAAGTGAAGTATGCAGCACACAAAACTAATGAAAAAATGTGTTTGTGAATGATGTGATGACAGATCTGTGCCCATCACACATTCATCACAGGGCAAGGTTCCCATCTGTTATGTATTTAGGCATTTTATTAGATGCTTCAGAGATGCGTAAGCAGATGAGAATCTACCAACAGATTTTGCATATAAATAACCACATTCTATGTAGATGGCAGAGGTTGCGTTGCTGAGAGTGAGAAGTGACACGGGTGCTGTCTCTTGGAGAAGACTGTGGTCTCTGTGTTATTGGCACAGCTGATCTTGTCATGAGTTATTCAGAGCAGTTGAAGGTTTAACGTGACAATTAGAAGGTTATCAAAAATGTGAATTATTATTTATAGAAGGGAACATAAACCTTATCATTGAGCAGATTGTTAGCACAAATGTGCTCACAGGTGTTCTCTAATGTTCACTGCCAAATATTACATAGACATTTTCCCTCTCATTCTCCTCCCTATAAACAGATGTTTACATTTGCACAACACACTGAGAGGATTTTTCTACTTTTAAACATTTTAATCGAAGCAGTTCCACTCATTCTTTTTAAAGCTGTTTTTTACTTCCCTGGGTTATAATTTAAGACGCAGGAGGATGTATAAAAATTAATATGCATATCATGGATACAGTTTCACAATACCTTTTCCCCAGTCACTGAGATACCACAGATCTGAATTGACTGTGGGAGACAGTTTGGAACCTTGGATCACATACATCACACAGTGAGGGTTGGGTGTAGATCTTACCTAAACCTTCCTAACACCCTTAGAAGAGGGGGTCCCTACCTTCTTGATCTCATAAGAACTTTTGGAATTTTTAAAAAGTCTAGTGAGTGGTACCCATAGGGATAGAGGCAATACGAAATGGGTGCCACGTGGTTAGGGCCAATACAAAATGGCTACCATAAGAGGCTGCAAGCTAAGCATCCTCCAATGATGAGGCAGCTACTTCAAGATAGGTGCTTCCTGTAGATATTTACCTCATTTACTGAAGCACCAAGTGTGGTGTATTCAATGCAATGACAACTGTATGTGAATCACCCTATTGAATCACCATGTTAAGCTTCGTCCTGGGCTAGGATCCTAATCCCTCCAATCGCATTGGTAGCCCAGGAAGAACCAACCAATCAAGTGCCAGCCAGCTCCCTGAGCGGGAACATCTGTGATTGGTCATTATGTATACAATCTTATTGTTTGGTAATGTATAGTAGGGTGTGGCTACAATAGTCGGGAGAGTTTAAAAGAAGAACAATGCAAAAGCTGTTCTGGCTATCAGAGTTGATCTGTTTGGAGTTGAGTACGAGTTGTTGAATAAAGCTGATCTTTTGCTGAATCACTCTCCGACTCCTTTGTTAAGCGGGCGACTTAACACCAAGAAAGCAGAGGAAGACTGGAATCACGTCTTTCTTTCGCGAAACATGTGATGTTTGGTTTCATTCTCCAAAGAAAAAGAAGAGTTTGCTTCCTGTGGGCCACACAGAGAAAATTTCAAGCCCAGAGAGTCTGTATATGAGGCCAAACAGATGACACACACCTATGAGCCCCTGCCTAGAAGGAAATCAGCGGCTTCCTAGTCAGTCAGCTCATAGCAAGCAACCCTAAACTTCCCTTTTTGTTCCATTCAAAATCCTTTGTATTTTATCCTCAAGAAGCAGGTGGATAGCATGAGACATACTGGCAAGAGCCATGACACCTTGTGGGTGCCATGACTAGGTTCACTACCATAGAAAATCACAGGGCGATTTCTCACTAGAGCTGCCTTGCAGCACAGCCGCCGTTTGCCCCAACACAAACATGTCAATTTCACACCCGAAACTCCGGGGTTGCATTTTGACTCTGGGCTTCGCCCAATTTCCTCCGCAGTTTCGTGATCCTGGTTTTTGAGGATCATGAAACTGCGGAGGAAATCGGGTGAAGCCCGGAGTCAAATGCAGCCCCACAGCCTCGGGTGTGAAATTGACATGTTTGTGTTGGGGCAAACGGCGCTGTGCTGCGAGGCAGCTCTAGTGAGAAATCGCCCACAATGTAAAACTGAGATGAAATTCCTGGAGATCTGGGGGCAGTGCCTGGAAAGGGTGGAGTTTGGGGAAGGGGAAGGGGAAGAGCTCAGCAGGTGCCATGGACTCGATCCTCCAAAGTTCCCATTTTCCCCAGGGGAACTGATCTCTGTAGTCTGTAGATCAATTGTAATTCCAGGAGTGCTCCAGGCCATCTGGAGGTTGGTAATCATGAATTGGGATGATTCAAACTTTTGTGTACTTCCTTATGGAGATACCAACTCACGTATTGTCTGGCCTCTGTAGTGTGACAGACCTACTCACTTCCCGCCTTGGTGTTCCTTTTCCTGTTTTACTACTTGTGACACTAATGCTCTGTTTCATGTTGCTTTGTGTGTGTGACTGGAGCAAGAGGTCAATTATTCTCAGGCCTGAGATCCTTAAAAGCTGCAGCACTCTGGTAATTAAGGCTGTTAGCGAGATAGGAGGGCCTCTTTTCCTGCTATTTGAAGTAGAAAAAGGTCCAAAGGGAGATTTATAATTTTAATTCAGATTCAGTCTTTGGCCTTTTATCAACATGATTGAGTTTGCTGAGCAGCTCTGGACCCCATCTTTTGCCAATGGCCTCATATCTTAGATCTCCCAAGGCACTTTAGGGATTAACAATGCTACACAGCTTGTGTGGGAGAGGAAGTAAGGCTTCCACTAGTGCTAAATACATGTGTTGATTTCTACTGTTACATTCACTTCTGATTTCTGATCCGGCCATATCATATTTGAACATTAAACTGGATACTTCTCGAGTTGCCTTCACTTGACTTAAACTTTGATTTATAGTTTCTTGCTATTTAGTTTAACAATCAAGATACTTCTATTCCACAATTGAAAACCCTGAATAGTACTTATTGTCATAGAGTTCACCTTCCAAAGTATAATGTCATAGAGTTCACCTTCCAAAGCGGCCATTTTCTCCAAGGAAACTGATCTCTCTAACCAGGAGATCAGTTGCTCTACTGCTGTTTGCTGTGGGCTAGCCACCCCGGGCCCCTCCTCCTCCAAGGAGTCTTCGCTTTCACTAAACTCTGGATGGTCCACAACAGTAAACCTCTTACAGATAGGATAATAATGGTTGAGTCCAACAGCAAGGATTCCTACTAAAACAGCATAATACAGGGGGGCTGAGACTGAAGGGCTGGAAGGAAAACACATCCCTCTCAGAGGTCACCTCCTGAGCTGATACATTACATCACAATTTATACCTATACACAATTTATACACAATTTATATTTATACCTTTGCTACCAGCTGAGCTCTGAGCAGGAGCAGGAGAGAGAGCTGTGAGAGAGGTGAGTGGGTTTCTTTTACTTGCTTTCAGCTGAGAGAATTCAGCTAAGGATATTTTGTGGGAAAACTGTGTTTAGCAGTGTGTGGAAGCACTTAGAGTTCTTGCAGAGTCCTGGCTGATTGAGTGTGGGAGAGGAACGGGCACTGTTTGACTGGGATTGCCTGTAATTGAGAGGAAGTGGAAGGGGCATTGTTTTGCCTGTGATTGAGTGCCTGGGTGAATTTGAATTTGAATAGCTGCTGCCTGACCTCTGCTGGGGGAGGCCTCTATTTAAGGAAACACCTTGCCAGAGGCACGAGC
>NW_015160847.1:0-419 GCF_001447785.1 Gekko japonicus | reverse complement strand
CCCTGTCAAAGGCTCGGACGCCGGGGCTGGGCGTGCCGCGCTTCCTTCCCGGCCCCCGCCCTCGTCTCCTGTGTCCTCGAGGACGCTCCTCCTTGCTCGTCTGCGCTGCAGCCGAGCCCGGCCCGGGGAGGTCCCCTCTCCGGGGCAGGCTTGCTGTGGTGCGCGGCCGTCTCTCTCTCCACTCTGCCGTGTTTCGCCGCCCCGTTCTGCCGGCTGCCGGGTACCGCTCCCTCGTTGGTCTCCCGGGTCGCAGGTAATGTCTCCCGATGCCTCCGGGGTTCCCTGGGTTGCCCCGGAGTCCCGGGCCGGCCCGGGACATACCCCCCCCTTACGACGTCCGTACCGGGAGGGTCGTGCAAATGGGAGAGGTAGTCGGCAACCACGTGGTTTCGACCGGCGCGGTGGGTGACGGTGAACTG
>NW_015160846.1:1206269-1207608 GCF_001447785.1 Gekko japonicus | reverse complement strand
TTCCCATTGCTCTGAAGAGCAGACAAGCACATGCAATCCCTGACATACATGACCAATAGTAAGATTTAAAGTCAAATGATGCTTCTATGATGTTAACTACCTGGTACCAATTAGAGATTCTTTAATGTGTAAACTAAATGTGATGTCATTTGGGGTATAAGACCTACTGCCCTCCCTGGTTATGGCAGAAGACAGCTTTGGAATGGCTGAAGTGCCAAGGCTGTCAGCCCTTGAATTCCCTGTTTCCACTGCAATAAACAGATATTAATCTAACTCCTTGGACTCCGACTGTGTATGTTTCCAATTTGGCAACGGGAGCACGCAGGCACAGATTTGTGTATCAGGACTCTGAAAAGCACGTATAATTGGGAGCATGAAGAGGGGGTCCAGTGGGATACCCATGGCCAGTGTTCCCTCTGAGCTGAGTTAGTGTGACCTAGTTCAGTTTTTTAGCCTCCTGCTCACACATTTTCGTCTTCGCTCAGGAAAGGACGGCTCCGGACCAGACTAATTTATGCAGTAGCCAAACCGCTCGCTCCCAACTTCAACGCCCAGCAGCTCACAAAGTAGAATTTTTTGCTCACAGGACTCCACGGCTTAGAGGGAGGCATTGCCCACGGCAGCCATTCTACTCCCAATGCGAGAGAGCCATTTTGGACATATCTGACTCTGTGAGCCTCTGTTGCGTGAGGCTCCCTCGGTCTACAGGTGGGACTTGGGGGATCTCCTGGAATTTCAGGTCACCTCCAGAATACAGAAGTAAGCTCCGCTGGAGAAAGCGGCGGCCTCGGAGGACGAACCCTACTGGTCCCCGCCCCTCTCCAGGCTCCACCCCCAAACAGCCAGGAATCTCCCGGCCGGGAGGTGGCAACACCCCCTTTGCAACCCGCTTCTGCGCCGAGTCCCCGTGGCAGAAGCGCGTCGTGCGGCGGCCCCTCCTCGACCCCCGCGGGAAGGGAGAGAGAAAAGGCGGCCGGGCAGAGTCGGCGCATGCGCACCCCGGGGGAGGCTCGGGAGCGCGGGCGGAGGGCCGGGGCCGCGGCCTCCAGTTTTTACCTCAGGAAGGACCCCGAGGAGAGGGCGGGAGGGAGAGGAGGCCTGAGGCGGCCCGCCTGAGGGGGGGGGGGAAAAAGAGCGCGAGAGGCCTCCTCCCTCCCTCCGCCGCCATCTTGGGCCTACTTCCCCCGGCGGCCCCCTCACCTGTTTGAGGCGGGCGATGAGGACGGTCTTGACGCCGGCGACGTCGAGGTTGCGGCGCTTCAGCTCGGACTTGAGGTCGATGACGCGCAGCTCCGTGATCTTCTTGCTCTCGGTGGGCGCCGCGGAGGGGGCCGGCGGG
>NW_015160846.1:1200751-1202164 GCF_001447785.1 Gekko japonicus | reverse complement strand
CTATGCAGTATTGTTCTTTGCAGCATCGGACTTTCCTTTCACCATCAGACACATCCACAACTGAGCGTCCTTTCGGCTTTGGCCCAGCCGCTTCACTCTTTCTGTGGTTACTTGTACTTGCCCTTAAGATCATATTGGATTTATACCCCGCCCTTCACTCCGAGCGGCTTACAAACTCCTATCCCTCCCCCTCCCCACAACAGACACCCTGTGAGGTGGGTGGGGCCGAGAGAGCTCTCCTGAGATAGCAGGATAGAAATCCAATAAAATAAAAGAAGATCATATTGGATTTATACCCCGCCCTTCACTCCGAGCGGCTTACAAACTCCTATCCCTCCCCCTCCCCACAACAGACACCCTGTGAGGTGGGTGGGGCCGAGAGAGCTCTCCTGAGAACTGTCCTCCAGAGAACAGCTCTGAAAGAACTTGTAACTGACCCAAGGTCATGCCAGCAGCTGTATGTGGAGTGGGGAATCAAACCGGGTACTCCCCCGATTAGAGTCCACAGACAACCACTACACCAAATAATAAAGTTCAATACACAAGGGAACCGGGGGCTGGGGGTTATCAGCTGGAGCTGGACACAGAGTTGGGGAAGGGCCTCAGAGTGGATTGAAAAAACAATAGAATCTGCCCGGCCTGAGAATGCTGACTCAAAAATAGGTGCATGGAGTTCCCAGGAGTTTATTACTATACCTGCACAATGAGTGTCGATCTTTTATGTCTGCGGGTGTCAATCTTTTACTTTAGGCAGGTGTTTTTCAACCGGAGAGCCAGTTTGATGTCGTGATTAAGTGAGCAGACTCTAATCTGGGAGAACCGGGTTTGATTTTCCACTCCTCCACTTGCACCTGCTGGATGACCTTGGGCAAGCCATAGTTCTGACAAGAGCTGTTCTTGAAAAAGGGAAGTTTCTGTCAGAGCTCTCTCAGCCCCACCTACCTCACAGGGTGTCTGTTGTGGGGAGGGAAAGGGGAAGGAGTTTGTCAGCCGCTCTAAGACTCCTTTGTGTACTGAAGGGCGGGGTATAAATCCAATCTCTTCTTCTTCTTCTTCAAAAAGTAGCAGCCAGACGCTGCTCCCAGTCACTGGTTGAAAGGTGATGTCCAGTCCCTTCTCACGGCTATTCTGGTTCCCCTTACCCTCATCCCCACCCACCCCGCCCTGCCTTGAGACCCAACAAATTCTTCAGCTTGGTGGGGGTTAAGTAATTGCATCTAGAGGACAGGGGAGAGCTACGGTGCAATCCTACCTAGAGTCAGGGGTCATTTCCTGCAGGAGCGCACGGGAGCGGAGCTCCGGCAGTAAAGAGCCCAGGGGGCGGGCACATGCAACAAGCCCCGCCCCCTGCTCCTAGCAGCCCTGGGCCATGAGGAGCAAGAAGCAGCCAGGTAAGTTGCAGTGGGTGTTGCC
>NW_015160846.1:1193339-1200721 GCF_001447785.1 Gekko japonicus | reverse complement strand
TTCTTCTTCTTCTTCTTCTTCTTCTTCTTCTTCTTCTTCTTCTTCTCCTCTCCTGCACCTCTTTTTCTACGAAATGACCCCTGCCTAGAGTTGTACCCTTCTAAACTCATTGAAGGTAGTGGTCTTAGAAGATATAATCTTTGGGGAAATCTCTTTCAACGTATCTGAAGAGGTGTGCATCTACACATGCTAACCCTTCTCTCAGTTCTTGCTTTTACCCAGAATTGAACTGCGTTGGTCTTGGAGGTGCCACTGGACTCCAACTTAGTTCTCACGTCTGTTTGTTAACTCTTGTATTCGTATGCTCATCTGCTGCCATTCACCGGTCTACCAACTGCTTTAATCCAGTCTCAGATATACTTACCACCAATGCTCCCTCTAAGCTGTGGAGTCCTGTAAGCAGAAATCCTACTTTGTGAGCTCCTGACATTAAAGTTGTCAGCGAGTGATTTGGCTGCTGCATAAATTAGTTTGCTCTGGAGCCATCCTTCCTGAGCTAAGGCAAAAACGTATGAGCCGGAGGCTAAAAAACTGTGAGCTAGCTGACACTAACTCAGCTTAGAGGGAGCACTGCTTATTGCTCAGTTAGTTATTTTATTTATATTTTTGAATCACCTAATCCCCACGACCGTGGGGCTCTAGGTGCTGTACAAATTTAAAAACCAATCAAAGTTTAATTAACGGCTTTCGCCAGCTTCAACTACAAAAAATAAAACTAAATACACACATAAGATATGGGCTAAAATAGTGAACTATAAAATAAAATCATCCAAGTTTAGAACATATGGATTAAGATTAAGATTCATCTTCTCTCTACGTATTGCAAGACAGGCTGCCCAAAACCTAGCAGCAGCCTGGGAAACTTCTGGGTCCACGTCCGAGAGGATGAAATGTTGAATCCAATCCGGCCTAAAAACGTATATTTTACTCTGGATTTAGAAGAAGAATTTCATGCGAGGCTCCTCATACCAACAGCAGTGTAGTAAGACATGTTAAAAACAATAAAGCCATCATCAGAACATGAAGGTAAAGGTTTCCTTTGCACGAAAGCCAGTCGAATCCGACTCTAGGGTTGCGGTGCTCATCTCCGTTTCCAAGCTGAAGAGTCATCGCTGTCCAAAGACATTTCCGTGGTCATATGGCTGGCATGACTCTATCTTGCCCTTCCTGGCAACTACCCTCCCCACCCTCTCTATACCTGTACGTAAGGCTCGAGGAAAACTGTTTCAGTGTCTCTGAAGACGTGTGCATGCACAGGAAAACTTGTACCCAGAATTAAGCTTTGTTGGTCTTAAAGGTGCCCCTGGACTCACACTTGGTTCTGTTGCTTCAGACCAACATGGTCGCCCTCCTGAATGCTAGGAAAAGTTCAAGGCAGCAGGGAAATACGAAGACGGAGTATGAGATGTCTTGACTCAGTCAACAAAGTCTCGGTTTGCAAGACCTGAATAAAGCCTGGAGGAGTGTCAAACATGTGGCCCGGGGGCCAGATCAGGCCCCCGGAGGGCTTCCATCAGGCCCACAGTGGAACTGGCCATCTTCTGCTCCCAGTGCTGCTGCTGCTGCTGCTGCATCATCGCTTGCTTTGCCAGACTCTCTTAATCACTCAGCCATTTCATGTTTTAACCTGGGTCCCAGACTCAGAACTCTGAGCATGAGATTTCTGTGGTGAATGTCGATAAATCAAAAGTAGGTTTGCAGCTTACAGAGCTAATGTTTTAAGCATGTCTTTATTTTAAGTAAAAATAATATCTTTGTGTTTGTGTGTCCTTTATAAAGTTTATATCTCTGTTCCCTGGCATTACCTTTTATGACACACATGGCCTGCCAGGGGTCATTTCGTAGAAAAAGAGCTAGGGGAACTCATTAGCATAACTCATTAGCATATGCCACACCCCCTGACATCAGGGGCCCGGCGGTGGACCTGCAAGGCCAGCGGGAGTGCGAGGAAGCCCCGCCAAGGCCCTCCCTGGCCCCAGGCAGGCAGGGGTGGGGAGAGGCGGGGAGGAAGCAACTTACCCTCCCTCTTCTCCTGCCTCCTCCTGGCTGAATGAGGGCTGGAAGCGGGGCGGCCGGAAGCAGGGGGCAGAGCTTCGTCATGTGCCCCACCCCCCTGCACCTCACCCGGGGGAACTGCGATCCCCCGCGTTCCTCCCCGAAATGACCTCTGCCTGGCCCAACAAGGTCTCATTTTTGTCAGATCCGGCCCTCATAACAAATGAGTTCGACATCCCAGCATATATAATACAGTATCATACTCTAATCGAACATGCGGATGCTCATATGATACAATCGAAACCATCGAACATATGATTATATTCAATTAACTGAGGGCTAATTCAGTCACCCCTTTACTTAAAGATACGGAATTGCTAAATGCAAGCCCAGGTGTCATGGCTGCTGTTGGATACAAATGACCGTGTCACCCTTTCAGTGGCAGAATTCATAGTCGCAATAATCAAATATAAGAGAAATAATACTGAGTAAGGTCTTTTTAAATATTTTTTGGGGTTCAGATTTCTGCTTAAGGTGATAGCCGCATGAGCAGTACTGGCTGGATGGACAGACAGACCTGGATAAGGCTCTTCAGGATAGGATATTTTGGAGGACATTCATTCATATCTGGTATCTGTCCAGCGCGTAAGATCGAAAGCCTAGAAAGAACTCTTTGGCATCAAGAAAGCCTGTAATGGGCCGTCCGGCCAGGCGGTGGCAGTGCTGCGCTGCAACTTGAAGCAGTCCTGGAGAAAAGCTGACGACATCAAGCCACGCCGAGGGGAAAATGCCGTTGGAACATGTCTGACCCTACAGCTGAACAAACTCCCCGTTGACTGCGAACGTGTGTGATTTAAAGATTTATACGTTGTCTTCCCTTACCCCTTTGAATCATTGTTAGTCCCGTGTGTATATGAGTAACTGTAAATCGCTCAGAGCCAGCAAGCTCTGCAGGATTGATCGATTAATAAATTGAAAGATTATTATTATTATTATCTGATATGATACTGGTCTCTGAAGAAGTGTGCATGCACGCAAAAGCTTATACCCAGAATAAAACTTGGTTGGTCTTAAAGGTGCCACTGGACCCGAGCTTCGTTCTGCTTAGTATGGTACTGCTAGCAGACTATAGCACTCCGAAGTGCCACTAGTGTATTGTGGCAGTAACGGTGATGAATTCCAGCCCGTTTCATGATTGAATATACCCTTAGTTGGCATATACAGCTCATGGGTATAAAGGAAATAATTGGAAGCTGTCAAAATGCCTGGGCAGTTCCTGCTCTCCTGTGAAATTACCTCAAAGCGGGAACTGGGATTCATTCAGGATGGCTCATGATAGGTCTTGCCTGTCTTGAGAAAACCTGGGATTCCCTACTCATTAAAGATGCTATAGTTATGTATTGTGTGTGTAAACATGTTCCTGCTCCTTTGTTGTTTGAGTTGTAATTCCCATGTTTTATCAATAAAAGTGTATTTTTTAAAAAAGATGCTAGCTAGTTTAGCAAAAACCAATGTGCTTTTCTTGATTTTACTGGGGGGGGAAGCCCCAAGAGCCGGATAGAAGTTCCTTCCCAGTAAACATGCCTACGTTCCATGTACATCATTTGCATGTCTGAAGAACTGAGCAGTGAGTCACAAAAGCTCGTCCCCAGCCACAAATTTTGTTAGTGTTTAAGGTGCTCCTGGACTCTCTTTCCTCTCCTCTGCACTGGTAATTCTCTGCTGAAGAGTGACCCCAGTTTGGTGTAGTGGTTAAGTGCGCGGACAGGGCCGGCCCCGGCTTATTTTGCACCCTAGGCGAGGATCCCTTCTGGCGCCCCCCCCCATGCACCCACTATGGCTCGTACCCGTTAATTGGATCTGTACCCCAGACCTCCCGTTCCCCTGGCACCCATGCTCTTAACACTCACTTTTGCTTTTGTAACTCTGCCTGCTTTGCACATCTGGCTTCCACCAAGGAAGACTCTGCAAAGAAAGGCACTCGTCGCAAACAATCTCTGCTTCTCACTTGCCTTGACAGTTCCTTGCTGGGGTTGCCATAAGTCAGTTGCAACTTGAGTGTCCTTATGTAATAGCCCCCCTACGTTTAGTCATGCCGGCCACATGACCACGGAAACGTCTTCGGACAGCGCTGGCTCTTCGGCTTTGAAACGGAGATGAGCACCGCAACCCTAGAGTCGGATTCGACTGGCTTTCGAGCAAGGGAACCTTTACCTTTTACTTAAATAACAAACAACATGAAACAAAGTTCAAATCGGTGTCAGCTTCCTGTTGGCAAAGTCCCTTTGCAGTCATTTTGTCCGTGCCTCTTGCAACAGCTCTGTGAGGTAGGCCACCACGGTTTCCCCCCTAGTTCACCGCCCTGAGGCCGCGTAAAGCCGAGCCTCTTTGCTGAAGAGTGACGCTACAATCCTAACAGGCAACCCTGCTGCCGTCGGCCTGCAGCAACCGGCTGCACCGAGCCAAAGAACTCCCCCCCCATGGGTATCATCCTCCGACCGGTAGGTGGCGTGCCTCTCTGGGAAAAAGGAGCAGCAGACGATAAGAGGGCGGGGCATGTCCTTCTAGCGGCTACGATCTTAAACGGTTTCCAAAGTGTCTCCGGTTCCCTATAGCAATTGGTAAATCTTTTAAGTGCGGGGTGAAAAATCCCCCCAAACACAGTCGTGTTGTCAGAAATCGATCGAGGCCGGCGAAACCAGAGCTCTGTTCACCCAAATTCAACGGGAGAGTCCAGCTGCGCCGTAAAGCCTGGCAAGACTTATCCCAGCAAAAGGTTTAACTTTTACGAGTTCTGACTCACGACGGTTTAACAGGGCAATAAATTCTGTGCAGGCCTCGCAGACTGCTAGCCGGCGTTGCGGCGACAGACTCATCCGGCCGCCTTTCTGCAGCGGTTTCAAACCCTCATTGGCATTCTTTGCATCGAGGTATACGTTAGTTAACCGTTCAAAAAGACGGCTAACAGCGTATAATTAAACCAACACAAGCAATCTTACTAATTAGATTTGATTTTTTTTAAAAAAAAAAATCTCAGCAACAGAACTTTAAAAAAACATTTCTTATCAGTACAGATGTTTGCATGCTGCACGGATTTGTCTCGCAGCCCTAAACAGATAGGCGTGCTTTTTTTTCTGTGTATTCCTTGTTCTACAGTCTCTACTATTGTTTTCCTTACCCGTCCAGTTTTCTAAGGGGTGAGAAAGGCGGACTATAAAGGAAAATGATATTACTATTTTAAAAAACTACAGTTTTTAAACGCAGCCCTAAACAGATAGGCGTGCTTTTTTCTGTGTATTCCTTGTTCTAAAGTCTCTACTATTGTTTTCCTTAACGGTCCAGTTTTCTCAGGGGTGAGAAAGGCAGACTATAAAGGAAAATGATATTACTATTTAAAAAAATTACAGTTTTTAATAATTGTAATCCACCTTGGATCCAAATGAGAATGGGAGCTTATAAATAGTTAAATTCGAGTGCAGGAGCTGGAGACCAACCAGAGATTCAGAGGCGTCGCAGCTTCCGAATGTCCGGGCTCCCTTCGTCAAGAGAGGAGGAGGGATGGAGCTCCAGGGGGCCTTTCTGTCCCAGTCAGAAGGGGAGGAGGGGGGTTGTGAAGAATGCTGGCAAAGGCCCCGGGGCCTATTACAATCATCCCGACTAGAGCAAAGGGGACATGCTTGCTCTGCTCAGCCTGACTGCCACATGCCTGGTCCCTCCCTGGTCATAAGGGCCGTCTCTGGAAAATTGTGCCTGCACACGAGCACTTATACCCAGAATGAAACTGTGTTGCATGCACAAGAAAACTCATACCCGGAGTACCCAGAATCAATGCTCCCGCAAAGATGTGGAGTCTTGTGAGCAGAAATTCTACTTTGTGAGCTCCTGGCATTGAAGCTGTGAGCGAGCGATTTGGCTCCTGTATAAATCAGTCAAGACAAAAATGTGTGAGCCAGAGGCTAAAAAATTGCGAGCTAGCTCACACTAACTCCGCTTAGAGGGAACACTGATCTCAGCCAATGTTCCCTCTAAGCTGTGGAGTCTTGTGAGCAAAAATTCTACTTTGTGAGCTGCTGGCATTAAAGTTGTGAGCGAGCGGTTTGGCTCCTGCAGAAATTAGTTTGCTTGGGAGCCCATCCTTCCTGATCTAAGGCAAAAACGTGAGCCGGAGGCTAAAAAACTGTCAGCCGGCTCACACTCACTCAGATAGAGGGAACACTGTCCCAGAATTAAACTTTTGTTGGTCTTCGGGGTGCCCCTGGGGACTCACTCTTCGCTCTGCCGCATCAGACCTACCCGGTGACACCCCCCTCCCGTGGAATCTAGCTCTGAACCTATGCTCCCTCTAAGCTGTGGAGTCCTGTGAGCAAAAATTCAACTCTGTGAGCGGCTGGTGGCTATTAGAGTTATAAGCGAGCCATTTGGCTGCTGCAGAGATTAGTTTGCTCTGAAGCCCCATCCTTCCTGAGCTGAGACAAAAAAAGTGTGAGCCGGAGGCTAAGAAACCGTGAGCTGGCTCACACTCACTCAGCTTAGAGGGAACACTGGTCAGGCAATGCTCCCCCTCTAAACTGTGGAGTCCTGCGAGCAAAAATCCTACCCTGTTTCCCTGAAAATAAGACCTACCCCCAAAATAAGCCCCAGCAGGATTTCTATACATTTGTGGTATAAGCCTTAGTGTGTCTTCTTGAGAAAAAATAAACATAAGACAGTCTTATTTTCGGGAAACACGGTACTTTGTGAGCTCCTGGCATGAAAGTTGTGAGGGAGCCATTTGGCTGCTGCATCGATTAGTTTGCTCTGGAGCCCCCTCCCTTCCTGAGCTGAGACAAAAAAAAGTGTGAGCCGGAGGCTAAGAAACCGTGAGCTGGCTCACACTAAAGTCAGCTCAGAGGGAACACTGCCGAGCCGGAAGTGTCGGGCATCACGCCCCGGGGGTCTCTTGGACGACGACAGGGAGGGTGGGGGAGGCGCGAGTGCGGGGCGGAAGCGGGGCTGGGCGGGCGCGCTTGGCGGCCCTGCCGTAAAGCGCGGCGCGAGTGTCGCGCTCCTGGTGCCGCTACTGCCGCCGCCGCCGCCGCCGCCGCCGCGGAGGGAGGGAGGGAGCGGCTGGCTTGCTGGCTGAGGCGAAGGAGGAGGAGGAGGCGGCAGCGGGGGGGCTGCGCAGCCGACGGAACCGCCCTCGCCCCGCCGCCACTGCCGGCCCTGGGAGGGGGGCTTGGCCCGAGCGACCGCCCCGGCAGGCCAGGCCAGGCCAGGCGAGGGAAGCGACGCGAAGGACGCGGCCGCGGCGCAGCCACCCGGAGGAGGGTCCGGCGTCGCTCGGGTTGGGCTAGGCCGCGGCGCGCCCCCCGCCCGGAGGGACCGCGGGAGGGGCCCGGCCGACCTCC
>NW_015160846.1:1189919-1193318 GCF_001447785.1 Gekko japonicus | reverse complement strand
GGAGCTCCGCGGGGCCGCCCCGGCGCGCCCCTCCCCGGCCGGTCTCTGCCCGCAGGAGCTTCCAGTGGGGGGGGGAGGACGGCTGGGCGGCAGTGCGCAGGCGCCGCGCGGAGGGGTGGGGGGCAGTGTCCCCTCTGAGCTGAGTCCGTGTGAGCCAGCTCACGGTGTTTTAGCCTCCGGCTCACCCATTTTTGTCTCAGCTCAGGAAGGAAGGGACGGGGCTCCAGAGCAAACTAACTTATGCAGTATGGCCAAATCGCTCGCTCACGACTCTAATGCCAGGAGCTCACAAAGTAGAATTTTTGCTCACAGGACTCCACAGCTTAGAGGGAGCGTTGGTGGGGGGAGGGTCTCTCTTGCTCCCTCCCTCCCTCCCTCCCCTCCTCTGCTTCCAAATGTGGAAAGAGGACGGCGCGGGGGGGGGGGGTCTTCTTTTTTGGCAAACGTCTTTTGGGGTTCAGTGTTCCCCTCTAAGCTGAGTCCGTGTGAGCCAGCTCACAGTTTCTTAGCCTCTAGCTAACACTTTTTTGTCTCGGTTCAGGAAGGAGCAAACTGATGGATGCAGGAGCCAAATCGCTGGCTCGCAACTTCAGTGCCAGGAGCTCACAAGGTAGAATTTTTGCTCACAGGACTCCACGGCTGAGAGACCAGTGTTCCCTCTAAGCTGAGTTAGCGTGAGCTAGCTCACAGTTTCTTAGCCTCTAGCCCACACTTTTTTTGTCTCGGCTCAGGAAGGTGGGGGCTCCCGAGCAAACTGATCGATGCAGAAGCCAAAATCGCTGGCTCCACTTCAGTGCCAGGAGCTCACAAGGTGGAATTTTTGCTCACGACACTCCACAGCTTAGAGGGAGCATTGGTGGGGGGGTTGAAGGGGGGGGATGAGCCTGCATGGCAGTTCCGAGGAGAGCCCAGCCCCCCCCAGTCTGTCTGCCTGGCTGGCAGCAGCCACCCTCTGCAGGATCCCCGGCATGGTGGTGGGTGGGGTGGGCTTTTGCACAGCCTCCCCTCCTCCCCTTGAACGCTGGAGGCCTGCCTGTCAGGGGGCAGAGAGGATGCTGCCTGCCGACCGCCCTTGCTCAGGAGGACGCCCCCACCGTGCCTTGCGAAAGAGCAGGCCGGGAAGCTGCCCTGGATCGGGCCGAGCCAGGAGGCCTGTGCTGCAGTGGCAACCGGTGTGAATGAGCCGTGCATCTGTCGGATGTGCCTGTGCCATTCCCGTCATCACGACAGCCCAGGTTCAAGTCCAGTGGGACCAGAACCCACTTGGCTCCTGCTGCCAGGGACCTGCTACTGCGGGAGCTCTCCAGGAGCTTCCTTGGTGGCTGTAAAAGGGCCACTTTACCCCTTGCCAGTGTTCCCTCTAAGCTGAGTTAGCGTGAGCTAGCTCACAGTTTTTGAGCCTCCCGCTCACACATTTTTCTCTTAGCTCAGGAAGGATGGGGCTCCAGAGCAAACTGATTTATCTAGTAGCCAAATTGCTCACTCACAGCTTTAATCCTGGTAGCTCACAAAGTAGAATTTTTGCTCACAGGACTCCACAGCTGAGAGGGAGCATTGCCCCTTGCCCTGTTTCCAGGTAAGTGTCTGGCCATTCATCGCCAAAGGGTGCAAGGTCCACCAAGCCTGGTGCATAGGATTCAGGAGTTGGGCTCGCATCAGATGGAACACATCCATCTTTTTAAGAGCACCCTGAACACCGTTCCTCGGCAGGCACACCTGTGTTCAGTAAAGATCTGGTAGTCCTAAACTTTGGGGTGTTTCTGTGACCAGCGCAAGGAAGCATTTTGCACGAGATCAGGGGAGGCCAAACTTGCTTGACGTAAGAGCCACACAGAATAAACGTCAGATATTTGAGAGCCGCAAGGCCTGAACAAATATTGCACATTTTTACTGGTAAATATGCAGATTTGCTTTTTATTAACATTAAGTGAGACTGCCAAAAATAATAACAAAAGCGGTAAAAGCAGATATTGATAATGATATTTATTTGTCCAATGATATTTGTTTGCTAATGATTTTTAAGGGCTGCGGTGGCTCAAGTGGTTAAGACACTAAACTGCAGACCGGAAAGTCGGTAGCTCGGCCGTTCGAGACCCGAGTGCCACGTGATGGAGTGAGCTCCTGTCTCTGGTCCCACCTCCTGCCAATCCAGCAGTTAAAAAGCAAGAAATTGCAAGTAGATAAATAGGTACCGCTTCGGTGGGAAGGGAACAGCATTTCGTGCACCTCGGCGTCTAGTCTCGTCGGCCGCATGACCACGGAAATGTCTTCGGGCAGCGCTGGCTCTTCGGCTTGGAAACGGAGATGAGCACCGCATCCCTACAGTCGGATTTGACTGGCTTTCGAGCAAGGGAGCCCTAATGATATTTAACTTCCCCAGCAGCCCTGCCGGGAGCCGCACAGTAAGTGTGAAAGAGCCGCATGTGGCTCCTGAGCCCCAGTTTGGTGTCCCCTGCACGAGATCATCCACTCTGTGCAACCGAAATGGGTTCGGTTTTGCTGTTTCTGTTTCTGTCAATATTTCCTCATTTTATTTGTCGTTCCAGTCACCGGAAGAAGGGCAGATACGGCCGTGTGTCTTGTGCAGATAAAGATGTTAAGGCTTACATTGGTGGATGTTGTTTATTATTTTGTTTACTTATTTATACCTTGCTCTTTTCCCCGGTGGGGACCTAAAACAGTTTCTCTGGGGACGCCCCCTTGAGAGACTCTCGTAATGTGGGTTGGCTGACTCCATCCAGTTTTCATCGCTCTCGGCCCAGCCTACCTCACAGGGTTGTTGTGAGGATAACGTGAAGCACAGGAGAACGATGTAAGCCGTTTTGGGTCCCCCTTGGGGTATAAATGCAGGAAGTAAATAGAATTTTTGCTGTCACACATTTAGAGTGGGTTGGTCCCCTTTCACACAGTCATGGCTTCAGCATTTGTAGATGGGGTGTGGTTGTAATGTAAGATGGGGATGTGACATGGTGGTGCCTCTAGAGTAAAAACCGTGTGTGTGTAGCCCAGGTAAGGGAAGAGCAGAAACCAGAAGCTGAGGGTTGCAGTGGTGGCAGAGAAATATGTAGGGTTGCTTCTTTACACAGAGAGTGATTAAAATGTGCAATTCGCTGCCCGGAGGATGTCGTGATGGTCACAGGAATAAACAGCTTTAAAAGGGGATTTGAGAGATTCATGGAGGATAAGTCTATTAGAGGCTACTAGCCCTGGTGACTGAGGAGAACCTCCACATTCAGAGGCACTGAGTCTCTGAATCCCAGAGCCAGGAGGTAACACCAGGGAAGACCTCGGCCTCTCTGCCCTGCTCTTGGCCCTCCAGTGGAACTGGCTGGCCCCTGTGTGAGGCAGGATGCTGGACTAGGTGGACCCTCCCTGGTCTGACCCAGCAGGGCTCTTCTG
>NW_015160846.1:1168933-1189816 GCF_001447785.1 Gekko japonicus | reverse complement strand
TGGACCCTCACTGGTCTGACCCAGTAGGTCTCTTCCGGTGTTCTTACAAAGGCCTCGGCCTCTCTGTGCCCTGTTGCTGGCCCTCCAGAGGAACTGGTTGGCCACTGTGTGAGATGGGATGCAGGACTAGATGGACCCTCACTGGTCTGATCCAGCAGGGCACTTCTTATGACGGCCTCGGCCTCTATGCCCTGTGGATGACCCTCCAGAGGACCTGGCTGGCCACTGTGTGAGACGGGAGGCTGGACTGGATGGGCCCTCACTGGCCTCCTGAGGGCACCTGGTATTTCTGGCCACTGTGTGATACAGAGTGTTGGACTGGATGGGCTTTTGGCCTGATCCAACATTGGCATCTCTTATGTTCTTATGTCTGACCCAGCAGGACTCTTCTTATGTTCTTATGATGGTGCTGTTGTGGAAAGGAGTTCTTGTAGTGGCAGAGGATTAGGGCCGTTTACCACATTTCCCATGCGCGCACCGCAATGTGCCCTCAAGCTCTGCCTTATGTTCAGTGTGACGCTCTGGATGGTGTTTGCAATCCAAATGTAGCCCTTCCACAGGTCGTGTTGTGTTTGTGGGCTGTAGAGAAGCAGGTCTTTGTTTCATAGCCGTGGCTTTATTGGTCTGTAGCCCGGTCCTTAACTTACAGGTTGAGTAACAATACTGGCCTGTTGCGTTCATTCCAGCAGCAAATCTGGTAGTTACTTTTACAGTGAATCGCGAGACTCAATTTAGTTAAGTTTGTAGCTGAGCTGGAACGTGGCCTGTGGTCTTCCAGATCCCTGTCTTAATGTGCAAACTGCAGGCCATTCTGGTCCTTGAATAGCTTTCTTGAACGGGGAAGGCGTACAAGATCACTCCATCCACTGTACGGTGACATTTCTGGTTGTCAGAACAATGAAAGTTGCTTTAATTATACTATAAAGTCATCATCTGTACGCAAGTGTGGGAGGGTCAGAGTCGGTGAGATGGCTGTGAATGCAGACGCATTTGAAGGGTGTCTCGTGTTTTACATGCACGTCACGGGTATGGCAAAACACATCTGTGCATTGAGTGTACGATGGCTTTGGTTTTTCTCCAGGGTGAGCAAACTTTGTCTATTTTCCAAGAGGCCTGTTCTTGAACGATGGCTGGTAGTGATGAGAAATCATGCCAACAAGCGCTTAGTTCACCTTCTCTCCGTCTCTGTGTATAAAAATACAGGACAGGGCTTCATTCAGTCATGTGACAAAACACCCCAAGGGATATTAAACCCGTAGTTCGGTGTGCGTGCACACTTCCGTGGTTAACATAGATCATAGCTATGACTTGCACGCTCTAGTAAGCGATGCCGGAGGATGACTGGAGGCTCTGGTTCTGCTTGGTCTCTGCGGGGGGGGGGGGGGGAGAGAGCGAGAAGGCATGCAGGCAACTTCGCTTCTGTTGTTAAGTACTGATGATTTCTCTGGTGCTTGCTGTCATGAGGATCCATGCCTTCGTTAACAGTCAGTGCACATTGTGGTTCAAGGCGGCTTACAAGCACAGTTGAAACTATATATGGCGCTACAGCTGCATTGGCCATTAAAATGCTGAAATGCCGCCAGGCAGTGTTCCCCCTAAGCTGAGTTAGCGTGAGCTAGCTCACAGTTTTTTAAGCCTCCGGCTCACACATTTTTTGTCCTAGCTGAGGAAGGATGGGGCTCCAGAGCAAACTCAATGGGGCTCCGGAGCAAACTAAATTATGCAGCAGCCCAATCGCTCGCTCACCACTTCAATGCCAGTAGCTCACCAAGTAGAATTTTGGCTTACAAGCCTCCACAGCTTAGAGGGAGCATTGCCGCCGGGTAAGATGCTGAAAAGCAGTGTTATCTGCCAGCTCAAACCAAGGTCAGACCTGAACTGTGTGACCTTTGCTGGGAAGGTGAGGGGGGTACTGTTTGCTTGTGCAGAGGTGGTAGATGGAGGGGCCCCCTTCCCAGTGTGTGTGGCCCGACAGGTGATTAGTCCTGTCTTCAGTGCATTCCTTATTTATCCCTGGGAGGCCACTGTGGACTTAGACGGGGGAGATGTAAGGGGGATATGGCCTAAATACTTGCAGAACAGGGGTCTGTGTTTGGGATTCCCTCGTGCTGTTAACTCACCTTTGTGTGTACGTAGCCTTTTCATTGTGTGGACCATCTCAGATTGTGGTGGTGGTTGTTGCTGTTCAGTAGCACAGTCGAGTCTGACTCCTCACGACCCCATGGACCACATCATGCCAGGCCCTCCTGTCCTCCGTCGTGCTCTGGAGTTCGCTCAACTTCATGTTCGCTGCATCGATAGCACTGTCTAACCATCTCATCATTTGCCATCCCCTTCTTCTGTTACCTTCAATCTTTCCCAGCACCAGGGTCTTCTCCAGTGAGGGCTCCCTTCTCATTTGGTGGCCAAAGTATTTGAGCTTCAGCTTCAGTATCTGGCCTTCCAGGGAACAGTCAGGGTTGACTTCTTTTGGGGTTGACTGATTCGATCTCCTTGCAGTCCGAGGGACTCTCAAGAGTCTTCTCCAGCACCATAATCCGAAAGAATCTTATGGAGTTCATAACAGGGTGCTGTTTGCATTCTGTTTCGTATCCCTGTTCTTGAAGGGCGTGTGTGCTTGAGTGAGCCTCTCAAGTCACAGGAATGTGGCTTTAATAATCTGCACATGGACTCTGCCTCTTTGTTTTATTTTATCTGGAACGCAGAAACTTCAACAAACGTGGCTTGTCGTTGGAGGGCAAGAAAAGAAAAGAAAGAAAGGCTTCTTGCTCCTCCGTCCAGTGGGTTCTGAGTTTATCGTTACGGCTGGCTTTTTTTTTTTTAATGGATAATCTTTAGGAAGTGGCGTCGTTTGAACTCACGTCTCACATTCACTAGTGGGAGTCTGTCATTCCCGTTGCTCATTGTTGCCCTCCTGTGGGAGCTGCGTTTTTGTGGGTTTGTCCCACAGCACAGCAATCCCATCTCAAAACCCACTGCCTCGTATTCTGGGCTGGTATTAAGACTGGCCGTTAGACAGGTCAAGAGAAATTTTGCTGGCCCTGACTTGGATAGCCCAGGCAAGCCCGATCCCATCAGATCTCAGGATCTAAGCGGGGCCGCCCCTGGCAAGTACTTGGATGGGAGACCTCCAAGGAATACCAGCAGTCGGGAGGCAGGGGCAGGCTTTATTCAGCCACCTCTCTGGATATCCCCCAGGCCCCCAGTAGGGGTCAGTCAGCAGAGGTCGCCATGACTTCCAGGGGCACACACACATATAAAAATACAACCCCCCCCCCAAGAAGAACAGAAATTTTGATGGACCAACTGGTCAAGCGTTTTTTTAAACACTGCCTTTTTAAACAACAGATAGGATCCTTTATTAATCATCAATAGGTTTGATGTTTACTTTATAAGAAATCTGTTCTGTGCAACAATCAGAACGTTTTAAAACATTGTGGTTGCGAACAGCATTTATCGGCACCAGGTAGGGTTTCTATAAATGTGAACAATTTGCTGAATAGTTTCTTGGCTCTTACCCTGGGAAACTAGGGTCAGCTCACAGTCTCAAAACCTATAAAAATTTTAATTAGCGCATGGTAATTGTGGGTTAGGGTTAGGGTCTTCAACTTGTGCAGCTGCATTCTGGGGTGGATTTAGTTGGTCAGCCAGAGTAGTTGGTCCTGTGCCAGTGGACGCCTCTTGTCGTCTCCAGTCTGCGCAACGGGTTGCGTGGAGCTCTTCTTTTTGTGTCTGGGCCTCTGCTGGTGCTGCCTTGCTTTGGGAGTGTCGCCGCTCGATGGTATTTCATGGGCTTTGCAAACTGACAATCTCTGGTTCAGCCCGTGACTTCTGGCTTAGAAGTGGCTGGGCTCGTTTCAAGGAGCTCTGTTATTTGCCTTACCCGGCACTTAGTATTGTAGAGATTGGGTTCCAGTGCTCTTCCTCCAGGTCCTGTAAAATGGGTGCAAGCGCTGGGCTGGGAGTGGCGACGGGGGGAGCTTTTTCTTCGTGTTTTGGAAACGGTAGCTTCCACTGTCTTAAACGTCTGGTGCTTAGCTGCCTTCACAACAAACGTGTATAGTTTGTTTCCTGAATTTAAAAAAACAACCCAGAAGGTTAATTACCACAAATATAAGGGTCAAATAATATCAATTAAAAACATAATATCAGTTCATTGGTCCTCTTTTCAGTATTCATTGTATTACGCGGAGCGAAGGTGCAATATATGTGTTTGACCACCGAGAAAGGCCGAATTGGCTGAAACGCGCGTGGTCTTGGTCGCATATATTTTCTGCTTCATACCTGTGTATGATTTTTATCCTGTTTTGGGGCAACTAATGGGCCTATATCTGTTTTTTTTAAATATTTGATAATATTTGTGTTATATGTTTTTAATTGACATGTTTGGGTTAAGTTTTTCTTCCCCTCTTTTTCTCCCCCCCCAGTTAGTTTGTTTCCAGGCCAGGTATGCCTTGTCCTTATGGTACCTTGGCCAATTCTGTGATACGTGGGGTGCCTCTCTCACTGGCTGCGGTACGCTGGGCGGGTGGCGATGCCATTTCTTGCCCGGCAACGGCCGCCAGCATTGAGAATCTGGATTCCATCATGCTGAGATGAGCCGGGCTATAATACCTAGAACTGGGGGCACCCAGTGAAGTCAGTGGGCAAGAGGTTCCAGACAGACAAAAGGAAACATTATTTTACTCCGCACATAATTCACTTGTGGAATTTACTGCCTGGGGATTCCCATGAGTATAGATGGCTTTGAAAGCGGGTTTAGGCAGATTTTTTTTTTAATAAAAGAAGCTTTATTGAAATTGATAAACATATGCAGGCTTAAGAAAGACGTAATAGCAACAACCGGCTAAAAATATGCAATTGTAACAGTAATAACATCCAAAATTACATTGAGGGAAGAAGGGTATGTGAATTTAGAACTAATACACAACGTTGATAGTTTCCAGAACAGGTTCAAATTCTTTTTGAGAAGCAAAGTACTCGAGAACTAGAAACCAAATTTTTAACAAAGTTCGAGATATAAGGTTCGGATTCACCTGGTAACATGGAGTCTGCTAATTTATCCCATTATACAGAATTCCTGAACTTTTAAAAACCAATTGGATATGGTAGGTCTTTTGTCATCTTTCAAAAACCTAGCAATGACGGCTTGAGCTGCTGCACAAAGTATTTCTATTAGGCCAGAATTGGGCATATGGCATTTGGCAGCAGGCCAGTAGTTTAATACTAAAGATTTCGTTTCAAATGGGACCTCAAATTTAGTTATAGCATAAATTTGTTTTAGTACTGATTTCCAAAAGTTTCTTATATTTATACAGTCCCGCCAGCAATGTCTGTAAGAGTCCAGTTTTTGACCGCCTCTGGAAGGTCGGATCCATGACTGGCTCTTAGCCACAGTGACGGAAGGGAACCTCCCAGCTTCCATTTACCAGTGCTGGGAGGCAACTGTGGGGTCTTGGCCTCTGTGCCCTGTTTCTTAGCCCTTCAGGTCAGCTGGGTGGCCATGGTGTGTGTGGCGCAGGATACTAGACTAGAAGGACCCTCCCTGGTCTGATCCAGCAGGGCTCTTCTGATGACCTTCTTATGCCTCCCAACACCTCAGCGTGGCACCTCGACAGTCTGTGCTGTTGCCCGAGTTCAGGGAGCCAATGCAATAATTTACTGCTTACTGGAAAAAGAAAGAGCAAGGCGTGTCAGTTATCATGGGGCTTTTGAAGCTTGTGAGAGTTCTTGCAGGTCGGAGGCCCTGCATCCAGGCCCGTAGCCGGGATTCTGTGGCTTGTGGGGCAAATATTTTTCTGGTGGGACTGGAGTTCTCAGTGCAGAAAGAGAAGCCATTGAGCCAGTCTCTAAACTGCAAGGTGTCAACCACTTTAGATGACAGTTCTCAGCCGCTGCAAGTTCATCTCTTCTGGCAGCCTAAGCAACAGTTCTGAGAACAAGCCGGCAGGTGGGGGCTGATGACTTCTGTAGTCAAGAAAAGCTAACACTTGGGCAGGAAAACTCTCTGAAAGGAGACCAGTTTCTTGACCCAGAGTTAGAAGGGATCCTGGAGGTCACCTACTCCAACCCCCTTGCTCAGTGTGGGAATTAGTCCACTACAGCACCCCACTCTGCTTAAAGGAACGCACACCTTTAAAAAAACATTTTACAATGATAGAAAAAAGCATTTACAGGAAAAAATTCTTGTGGGGGGCAGAGCCCCCCAAACCCCACCGTAGCTATGGGCCTGACTGCATCTCAATGAGGAGAGCCTCCTGAACAGCCCCCCCCAAAAAAACCCCAGACATTTCTCCTCCTTTGACCCTCTGAGGAGAGGTCTGCCTGTCCATGCACAGTTCTTAGTTTTTAAGAATTTGTACATCCGCCTAGGTGGGAGCTGGAAGCAAGGAGCCCGCCTTGCCAGAAACCCCAGCTCCTCACCATCTCGGTCCCTTTCTCTGTGCGTCTGTTTTCCCCGGAGAGGGGGGGCTCCAGATTCTCCAGGGACCTTCTTTGTGGTGGTTGTGCTAGCAATGCTCGCGGGGAGCACGTGTATCTAACAGCTGCGCATGGAGAAAATATTCGGGCCTTTCATTAGCACCCACGTGGTCGCTTTGTGAGTTGTCCTCAGATCCGGGAATTCCGTGGAAAGGTGAACCACTCACCACTGGCTCCTCCCCGTGCCTCTTTCACTTCTGCTCTGTGCTAGTCGAGATCTGGGGGAAGGGATGGAGACAGGAGGGAGCGTGCAATTAGGATTTATTCGCTGGGTGTTTTTTTTCATTTAAAGGAGTCTCTGTACCAAACGCTGTGCCACCACCAATTTTTCTGCTATATCAAAGGGAGAAAAAGTAAAACCAGAGTTGTTTTAAGTCCCTTTTGGTGTGGTCCACTCTGTGGCACTGTCCACTGCTGTAAGAGTAGCCTATCTGCTGTGTTTCTGTTGATGTGTGCAGGATTTGTATTTCTTCATGGTGGGCTGGATCCAGGGTTCCCTCTAAGTTGAGTGAGTGTGAGCTAGCTCACAGTCTTTCAGCCTCCAGCTCACACCTTTTTGCCTCAGCTCAGGAAGGATGGCTCCAGAGCAGACTAATTTAGGCAGTAGCCAAATCGCTCGCTCACAGCTTTAATGCCAGTCGCTCACAGAGTAGAATTTTTGCTCACAGGGCTCCACAGCTTAGAGCAGTGATGGCAAACCTTTTAGAGACCGAGTACCCAAACTGCAACCCAAAACCCACTTATTTATCACAAAGTGCCAACACAGCAATTTAACCTGAATACTGAGGTTTTACTTTAGAAAAAACAACTCATACATTAACTTAAGATGATCCAAACAAAGTAAGGAAAGCAATCCCAAATGCTTTCATTTACTTAAAATTATTTGGCAGAGAATTCGACACTTTAATGATGGTCTGAGCCTGGCTGGGGCGATGGCACGCGTGCCCACAGAGAGGGCTTTGAGTGCCACCTCTGGCACCCGTGCCATAGGTTTGCCACCACTGGCTTAGAGGGAGCATTGTCTGGATCCTGTGCATCTATTCACGGACGGCGGTGCTTTCCCTTAGGGGTAAGGGAGTGTCCAGAAATGCAAGCAGGCCTGCCTTGACTCTTGGGCAGGAAGTGTCCTGGTTGCCATTCGCACCCTGCCCACGTGGGCAGCGCCTGAAGTGCTTGTACTGAAAACAAAGGGCTGACCTCTTCAGCAGGTGACCCCTGTCTCGTTCCTGTCTCTGCCCCAGGCCTCCCCTGTGGTTTCCCATGTCGCAATGGACTCCTGAATGCGGCCTTGCCCACCCCCCAGAAGCGGATATGAAGAGTGACGTCTCCTCTGGGGCACCAAAGAGGCCGGAGAGTCTCAAGGGGGCCCTCTTGAACCCCCCGCCCGTGGAAGCTGCCAAAAGCTTCCCGGAGGAGGTGGAGATGGTGGCCAGCAAAGTCGGGGAGGACTTCTCCCACTTGTGCGACGACTCCCGGAAGCAGAAGGAGGTGGAAGGCGGCCGCCCGGAGCAGGAGGCGGTGGTCATGCGGAAGAAATGCAAGAGCCACCAGGCCGGCCCCTCGTACGCGCAGAGCTGTGGCGGCGGCAAGGCCAACCCGCGTCTCTTGGGCTTAAGGCAGCGCCTCGACACGCAGAGCGAGGACAACGACTCCTCTTTCAGCGAGTGTGTGTCCTCCCCCTCGTCCAGCTTGCATTTCGGGGACTCCGACACAGTGACCTCCGAGGAGGACAAGGAGGCTGCCCCCGCCAGGCACACGCGGGCGGCGCTGAGCGCGTCCGGCAGAACTCCCGGTTCCCGGCCGCAGAAGTGGCCTCGGACAGAACCGGAGCCCGTCTCGGGCTTGCTGATGAAAAGGCCCTGCTTCCCCGGTGCCGGCGGCACTGCTGCTGCCGGCAGCGGCGGCGGCTCCTTGCGGAGGCTCCCCTACCGGAAGAGGTTTGTGAAGGCGAGCTCCTCGCAGCGGACTCAGAACCAGAAGGAGCGGATTTTGATGCAGCGGAAGAAGCGGGAGGTCCTGGCGAGGCGGAAGTACGCCTTGCTGCCCAGCTCCAGCAGCTCCAGCGAGAACGACCTGAGCAGCGAGTCCTCGTCCAGCTCCTCCACCGAGGGGGAGGAAGAGATCTTCGTGTCGACCGGCGAGAACCACCAGAGCAGTACTGCCGTGCCCTCAGGTAACATCCCCCTTGGTGCAGAATGCCTGAACCGTCCCGCTCTTGGAGGGGTTGTTTTTGTGCGTGTGTGTGTGTGTGTGTGTGTTTTGCGATGCTCAGAGTTTACCCAACAGTTGTCAAGGGGCCTGGGAGAAGCTGGGCCGGGGTGGGGGAGGCCGGTGGGTCAGAGTGCTGGGCGCCTGTCCGGCTTCTGGCAAGGGCAGTTCCCCTGGATGGGTTGGGCCCGAGGGCCCTCCCTTGCCCCGGGCTGGGGAGCAAGGGCTAAGTGTCGTCAGGTTGCTTCCAGCTTGTGGCAGCCCGGTGAACGAGTGACCTCCAGACCACCCTCTCCTAAGCAGCCGTGCTTCAGGTCCTGCAAAAACCAAAGGCCGTGGCTGCCTTTATGGTGTCTGTGCCTCCCACGTCAGCTGATCTGCAGGCGCTGAAAAGGGGGCCGGCTGCCTCCCGACATGCCAGGGCTGCGATTGTGACCCCCTCTGTGTGTCGGAGCCTTGTCACCTGGCCACATCAGCTCTCCAGCTGACAATGATGTTGGCAAGCCCCAAGGAAGGGCTGGAAGTCCTACAGTTCTGGGACATGCCCGGGAATCCAAAATGGGTCTCACAGTCCTGCTCACTCCTGATTTTGGAGGCAGAAGGTGCTACTGTCTCCCCTTGGGAACAGAGATTTGGCCCAGTCTGTCTGCTCCCTCTCGAGGGTGGAGTTGTTCTGGTTTTCTTGGTGCTTGGTTTTCCTCTGCCATCCCTCAATCCCTCCATACTTTCCCCCGCCCCAGTTGTTGAAGGAGAGCCTGCTTGGTGTCGTGGTTAAGTGCGTGGTTAAGTGCGCGGACTCTAATCTGGGAGAACCGGGTTTGATTCCCCACTCCTCCTCCACTTGCACCTGGCTAGATGACCTTGGGCAAGCCGTAGTTCTGATAAGAGCTGTTCTCTCAAGAGCAGTTTCTGTCAGAGCTCTCTCAGCCGCACCCACCTCACAGGGTGTCTGTTGTGGGAAGGGGAAGGGAAAGGAGTTTGTAAGCCACTCTGAGACACCTTTGGGTAGTGAGGGGCGGGGTATAAATCCAATCTCGTCTTCTTCTTCCTTGGGCACCGTCAGCAGGGCGAGGAGTCTCCTGAAACTAAACGTAACTACCACCGAAAAGAGTCATTTTCCTAATTCTTCGTGCATTTTCTCAAAATGGTTATTGATTGCCTCCCTTTCAAGCCATGTATATTTAATACCCTGTGAAATCCAATCCTCGCACAACTCTTTTGGGGGCCTTCAGCCATGTTGTTTTGTGTTCTGCCATTTTTTAATCTCCTCCTCCAGGGAGTATCGATGAAGACGTTGTGGTGATTGAAGCGTCCTCCACACCCCAAGTCACTGCCAACGAAGAAATTAATGTTACCTCAACAGACAGTGAAGTAGAGATTGTAACGGTCGGTGAAAGTTACCGGTAAGGCTTCCATTAACCCTTCTGGTGGCCCGTGTCATTCTTGTTTTGTGGGAACGTGGTCAGAGCGGATGGCTGAGCACCGAAACAGGGGCCAGAGTAGAGAGTCCCGCATCTGTGGGTGGCGTGCCACAGGTATGCCGAAAAATAGGACCCCGTTGAGTCACAGAAGTGGGAGGGTTGGTAACATATATGGCTTGAGCATGCTTCACTGGTATGGTAAGCCAGGAACCTGTATCAGTTTAGCAGAGTGCACAAACAGGCCACACTCAGCAGAGCTACTTTGTTCTGTATGTGCTGGCAAACCTACAGGGTTACACAGAGCCACTTATCAGTTTCAGAACGAATAAAGAGTTCTTTATTTAGTGCACTCCACTCTAGATAGCATAACTGAGATGAGAGATAGGAGCAGAATCTATTCTGACTACCTAGGAGGGATGCAGGTGCAGAGTGGCCTGTCCAGCACCCATGGTGCAAAGATGGAGAGCAAACATGCTCTTTCTTTGTGTGTGTGCGAGACAGCAGTGTGAATGGAAGGGCGGAAGCAATTCCCCCGAGAGTATCAGTCTACACATCAAAGGGACAGAGGCAGAAGAGTAAACAGGAAGGAAACTCACAGTTTGCCTGTCTTTCTGCCTCTTCTGTGACACACACACACACACACACCCGCCCAGAGACTGAGGCTAAGAGACAGCGTCTGGTCCTTGTCTTCCAACAACATGGATAGCCCGGGCTAGTTCGATCTCGGAAGCTAAGCTGGGTCGACCCTGGCTAGTATTTGGATGGGAGACCTCCAAGGAATACCAGGGTCACGACACAGAGGCAGGCGACGGCCAACCACCTCTGAACCTCTCTTGCCTCGGAAACCCCATGAGGGGTCGCCGTAAGTGAGCTGTGACTTGAGGGCTCTTTCCCATCCCCACCAGGCTTCAAGGATGGGGGGGGGGGATGGAGATTCCCTGTTATCGTTTGGTTATACTTGTCACATTGTGGGTCAGGCATGGTTTAAAAAACAAACACGTGTGAGCAATAGTTTCTTTAACCGCAGCGTATCTTGTATTCTCCCCTACCACCACCACCCCCGGCCTGGGTTTTCAGAAGTCCATCAGGAAAGGGCGTTTCATCGTCACCATAGCGGTTTTTGAAAACCTCCGTCGCTCCATTTTGTCTGCACAGAGGATGGGGACAAGAGAGCCCATCCTCTTGCCAGAGGACACTTACGAGCAGTGTTCCCTCTAAGCTGTGGAGTCTTGTGAGCAAAAATTCTACTTTGTGAGCTACTGGTGTTAAAGTTGTGAGCGAGCGATTTGGCTGTGGCATAAATTTGTTTGCTCTGGAGCCCCATCCTTTCTGAGCTAAGGCAACAATGTGTGAGCTGAAGGCTAAAAAACTAGGAGCTGGCTCACACTAACTCAGCTTAGAGGGAACACTGCTTACGAGCAATGTTCCCTCCAAGCTGAGCTAGCTCACAGTTTTCTAGCCTCCGGCTTAGCTCAGGAAGGAGGGCTCCAGAGCAAGCTAATTTACGCAGCAGCCAAATCGTTCGCTCACAGCTCAGAAAGTAGGATTTTGGCTCACAAGACTCCACAGCTTAGAGGGAGCATTGCTTACAAGCCCTTTCTTTCCCAGAAACATGGCAGCCTTTAAACTAGAATCTTGTCTGCTGGTAAAGCAGAGGGTGATTTGTCAATATGGTTTCGCCACACTGTTTTGTGGGGTTTGGGCTGTTCAGGTCTCCCAGTTCTGAACGTCCAGCCTCCTGTGCCAATAAAAAGAGCAATGTGAAAGGGAAGAGAAGAATGCTTTGGGTGTACTCAACGTACTCAAAGTACAGTTTGCACACCCTGAGGGTGGTTACTGTCAGATGCGTGTACACAAGACAGTACGTAACCCGTCTCCAGAAATCAGTCAGTGCATCCTGCTGTAGAGGGCTGTGCCCTGCCTTTCAATAAGGGCCTATGAGAAGTTGGTCTCCTCACCAGAGCAGTGTGGGAAGCCAGGCAACGAGGCGTTATGCCTTTTCGTTTGGCTCCGGGCCCCTCAGGGGGGCCTTGGTCCTCTTCCTTGTTTTTCCCATTAAACCACGCGCCTCCTTTTCCTGTTTTGGCGTGGCACCGGAGCGCTGCCCTCCGCTTCGCGCCAGGAGGGTTCTGTCACAATCCGAAGGGGGGGGGGGAACGTTTGTCCGCTTCTCAAGCTATCAATTATTTTGCTCTTTCTCTTGCAGCAGTGTTTTAAAATGTCAAATGGTGCTCACAGAGCATTACTCGATGCCTTGATCAAGGATGAACAGACGCTGGCTAGAATGTTCTGAACGCGGGCTCCTCCGTATTGGCGGCTAAAGGCTGCTTCGCGTTTCCAGATTCCAAAATGCGCATATTTTTAATGTTTTTAGAATTTTGTACATCACCTGGAGCCCCACAACTGTGGGGATAGGGGATTAATAAGTGGAAAATAATAATAGTAATAATAACAACAACAACAATAATAATGATAATAATAATCATAATATGTTTCTCTGGCTAAAATTGGTAACTTTTTTTGGTAAGTAACTCCCCTCTGGTTCTAAAATTACTTTACCTCCATAAATCCCTCCTCACAAGGCAGTGGTAACTGACTGTTTTCGGGCTGTGCATATTCACAGTTCAGTCTATCCTGCTTTGGTGTAGTGGTCAGGAGTGGCGGACTCTAATCTGGGAAAACCGGGTTTGATTCCCCACTCCTCCACATGCATCTGCTGGTGTGACCTTGGGTCAGTCACAGGTTCTCTCAGAGCTGTTCTCTCAAGGGCAGTTCTCCAGAGAGCTCTCTCAGCCCCACCTACCTCCCAGGGTTGTTGTGGGGAGGGGAAGGAAAAGAAGATTGTAAGCCATTCTGAGACTCCAAGTGAAGGGTGGGGCATAAATCTAGTCTTCTCCTCTTCTCCCCACAACAGCCAGTTTGGTGCGGTGGTTAAGTGCGCGGACTCTAATCTGGGTAAACCGGGTTTGATTCCCCACTCCTCCACTTGCACCTGGCTGGATGACCGTGGGCAAGTTGTAGTTCTGATAAGAGCTGTTCTCTCAAGAGCAGTTTCTGTCAGAGCTCTCTCAGCCCCACCTACCTCACAGGGTGTCTGTTGTGGGGAGGGGAAGGGAAAGGAGTTTGTAAGCCGCTCTGAGACACCTTTGGGTAGTGAAGGGCAGGGTAGAAATCCAATCTCCCCCCCCTTTCTTCTTCTTTTTCTTCTTCTTCCATTGAAGAGTAGTCAGTTTCCTGCCACGCCTCAGCTTGTCTCCAACTTCTTTCGTTCATCCACTGACTCCACCATTGGATCACATAAGTAGCCTGAAAACAAAACAATAAAGTTAAAAAGCAAACTGCAGCCTGAATTGATGTTCTTTGAGTTACCCGCTGGTTTCCTAGATCGCGAGACCTGCTCGCCGTGAGCAGTTTGGCACGGTTAATAAACAACAATATTTTCCCTCCCGGGTGTGTGTTTTCCGCCAGGTCTCGTTCCTCACTGGGGCACTCTAGGTCCCACTGGAGTCACAGTTCGAACTCCCACGCCCCACGGTCGCAGGAGCAACGGAACCGCAACAGAATTTCTACAGTCATACAGCCGCTGAGGCAGAGCGCGGCAGAGGTGGTCGACCTCACAGTGGATGAAGACGGTAGGTAGTAAGAAGGAGAAATCCTCGTCCTCTTCCTTGTGAGAATCTGGTCGGTGTCCTGTAAAGGAAAGAATAACACTGAACTACATCTGGCTGAAAGGTGCCTTGCTGTGCATTAAAAGCTAGCTCGTCCGATGCAGGGCCGTCGCGTGGTTCTTGCTGCTAGGCTTGAGAGAGGAAGTCCATCCTGGACAGTCCGGACAGTCCGTGTTCTGGGAGGATGGAAGAAATAGCCTCTTCTCACCTGTCTCCCCCCCCCCCATTTAAATTTTTATTAGATAATTTAACATTATTACAAAACAGTCACAGTAAACGTCTTTAGGTGAGGTACAAAAGTAGACTAGAGCGTACATATATAATTGACTAGGGGCTGTGGTGGCTCAGGTGGTTAAGGTGCTGAGCTGCAGACCAGAAGATCAGTAGTTCAGCAGTTCGAGACCCGAGTGCCGCATGACGGAGTGAGCTCCCGTCTCTGGCCCCAGCTCCTGCCAGCCTAGCAGTTCAAAAGCAAGAAATTGCAAGTAGATAAATAGGTACCACTTCGGTGGGAAGGGAACAGCGTTCCGTGCGCCTCGGCGTCTAATTCATGCTGGCCACATGACCATGGAAATGTCTTTGGACAGCGCTGGCTCTTCGGTTTGGAAATGGAGATGAGCACTGCACCCCTGGAGTCGTATTCGACTGGCTTTCGAGCAAGGGAAACCTTTACCTTTACCTATATAATTGACTCAGTCAAGGCCTAGAATGTAAAGGATCTATGTAACATGTCACAAAGCATTTTAGGTTTTGTCCGTAGTACAATATAAACATACCTTAACAATCAGACCTTATGGCTTTATGTTGGAAATGATTTGGATGTTATTAGGCTTTAGGGTCGAGCTTCAAAAGTAAATCATTCACCTGTATGAAGGGTTTGCTGGTATTACATCATTTTCAGCTATTTTAGTAATGAGAGGGTACCAAGATGCTATAAACCTTTCTTAAATCTTGCTGGATGAGAGATTAAGTGTGCTAATTGATATTTTAGACATAACGAAGTGGTCCCAGATATGGTTTTTCCAGGAATTGATTGTAGGAGGAGATTTGTCCAGACAGGCTGCTGCTATTGTACTCTCGGCTATAGCCCACAGGGTATGGATGAGTCCGGTCTTGCTCCTACTGCCACGTGGATCTGACCAATTGTTTAAGAGTAGTGCTTCTGGTAGAGAAGGCAATTGTATGTTTGTGATAAAAAAGATGTGGTGTGTGAGATTTGAGCCCATGAACCCATCAGCTAGCCAGGAAGCGCTTAGCTAATTGGCACGGGTAGGTTGAAACAATGTAGGGAGACTCCCAAGGACGGTTCTGTTAACAGCCAACAGCCACAGGTGGATGTAATGAAAACAAGCCCATTGCTCTTAGCCGGCTGGGCCAGGGGGCTGCCAAAACTTACAGCCTCTAAGGAGAGTGATAAACCCAAACAATGCAAAGTCTTGATAGCGGCTATTCCTTACAGTAGCGCAAGCTAGCCCAATCTCGTCACATCTCAGAAGTTAAGCAGGGTCGGCCCGGTTCAGTACTCGGATGGGCGACCACCCGGAAAGTCCAGGGTCGCTACGCAGAGGCAGGCCATGGTGTAGCGGTTAAGTGCGCCATGGTGTAGCGGTTAAGTGCGCAGACTCTAATCTGGGAGAACCGGGTTTGAATCCTCACTCCTCCGCTTGCAGCTGCTGGGTGACCCTGGGTCAGGCACAAGTTGTCTCAGAGCTGTCCTTGAAAGAGCAGTTCTCGAGAGAGAGCTCTCTCAGCCCCGCCTACCTCACAGGGGAGGGGAGGGGAAGGCGTTTGTAAGCCGCTCTGAGACTCCCGAGTGAAGGGCGGGGTAGAAATCTCTTCTTCTTGCCTTGAAAACCCCATGAAGGGGGGGTGGGTTTCATCATAAGTCGTCTGTGACTGGGCAGCCCTTTCCACCACCAAACACGTCCCATGGCTAGAATGTCCTTCTGCTTCCCCCAGAGCCCACCGTTGTGCCAACCATGTCCTCCAGAGGGGATGCCCAGCCAGCCACTTCTGCCCCCAGCGAGAGCTCCAGCAGGGCCACCGTGGAGCAGGCCCTCGAGATCCTTCCGAGCGTCTCCAGCAGCCAGACGGCAGCCGCCCCGGAGCCTCTGGTCTCCCTCGCCAACAGCAGTGCCGCCGGGAGTTCGGCAGGAGGTACCGAATCAAGCCGCTTCCGGAATAAGCGTTGGGCTCCCGCTTTGCCCCGATGGGGGAGAGTACTGGGGCTGCCCTTGTGTGGAAACTGTAAAGTGCCATTTTTGCTGCAGGAGCCCTTCTTGTTTGTGGCGGTAGAAAAGAGCAAGAGTCCAGTTGCACCATAAAGACTAACACAATTTGTGGCAGGGGAGGAGCTTTCGGGAGTCACTGCTCAGTTCTTCAGCTGCAGCTAGAATGAGAATCCATCTGTCCTTATATCTTGGAAAGTGGAGTGATTTCAGATGCCGAATGACAATAGCAGGTGTGATTGGATGAGATGTGATAAGGAGGGGGGTAGTAGAAGGCTGGGAGAAAATCAGCATTGGTAATTTATTTATTTATTGCTTGTATTTATACCCCGCCTCGCCTGATAAGCAGGCTCAAGGCGGCTAACAAGATTAAATAACATAACAAAAAGTTAAAACAATTAATAAATACAATATCAGTTAAAACAAATGAACAAGGAAACCTAGGTCTCAGTTCAGTCCGGGAGGACGCATTGTCGTGAGCTTCATTATCAGTTGCAATTCAGCAGTCTCTCTTTCTAAGCTCCTTTTGAAGTTCCTTTGTAAGAGACTGAATCAAGACCTTGGCCTCCCATCTCATTACCAGTGCAGATTTCTCCAAGCCTACCACTCCTCTGCATGTTAGACCTGAGTCATGCCTGCTATTGTCATTTACCTGCTAATGTCATTTGGCATCTGAAATCACGGCCGTCTCTGGGATATAGGACAGATGGACTCGGCGAGCAGTGACTCACGAAAGCTCCTCCCCTGCCACATATTTTCTTAGTCTTTCAGGTGCTCCCGGACTCTTGTCCCTTTTCTACTGCTACAGACAGACTAACACGGCTAACCTACTTGTTTGGGGGTTTGTTTGTTTGATTTAAGGAATCTGAGAGTCCCCTAGTTCAGCGGTTTCCGGCCTTTTCCACTATGGTGACCCACCAGTCCCAAATTGACTCGGTACGGTGACCGATCCGTGGCTGGCCCAAGGGTTTTTGGCATCCCAGGCGAACTTTGACCTGGCACACATCTGTTTCAGCATCCCGTTTTCTGCAGCGGCCAACCAGACGGCTTTGAGAAACCAGCAGACATCACAGTGAGGGCGCAGCGCAGCCACCCTCACTGTGAACCTCAAGCGAGTGGCATTCTGGCACAACACAGCCTTTGCACATGGAGGGTTAGATTCCTGCCTTTGACCACCATCTCCCTCTCTGGGACTCCATCTAACACCCCCCCCCCCCAAAATTCTATGAAACCCTCTCTAGTGACCATCAGCTAATGTATGACAGGGAAGATCCTGTTTCCAGGGTCAGATCTCGGTTTTCCAAAATGCAAAAGAGAACAGTGGAAAGGGTGGGGCAGGGGGCAATGCTCCCTCTAAGCTAGGTTTGTAACCTAGGACTTGCTTGTCCTCAGGGCACAGAAATTAGATCAATCTGATACCATATATATATATTTTAGAAATGATTTGGAAAATATTTGAACACCTTGTCTTAAAATATTTTATTCATCATGTTAAAATAAAACGTTCCATAATCAATTCTTTTTTCTTTTTTCAATTTTTCCAATTTTTCGGAAAAAAACAAAAATGCTTCAGGAAAAAAACGGGGAAAAACGCGTGTTTTTTCCCAAATTTTTCCGTTTTTTTTCCGGGCCTTCACATCTCTACTCTAAGCTGTGGAGTGTTGTGAGCAAAAATTCTACTTTGTGAGCTGCCGGTATTAAAGTTGTGAGCGAGCGACTTTGGCTACTGCGTCAATTCGTTTGCTCTGGAGCCGTCCCTTCCTGAGCGAAGGCAAAAATGTGTGAGCCGGAGGCTAAGAAACTGTGAGCCAGCTCACAGTAACTCAGCTTAGAGGGAACACTGGTGTGTGGGGGGCCATTAGGGAGGGCTGACCTGCAGCCCACTTTCAGAGGCTTCAAGGCCCACTTTTGCGTCTCGAGTCAACCCACAGGTTGGGGAACCCGGGTCTAGAGGGAACAGAGTTAAGGAGCCTCAAGCTTCCAGTATCCCCATTCCTTGGGCCAGTCTCTGGCCCTTTGTCAGGGGGGGGGGGGGGCTCCAGAGGCACTGAGGCTCAGGACTGTGGGGACAGGAAACTGCTCAGGGGGGTGCGTGTCCCTACACTATTTGGGGTGGAAGGCAGGGAAGCACCCGGTTCTTCCTCTGGACCTCGGCCTGTCTCTGTTTAAAATCAGCAAGTGTTTCAGATTCGGCGCTGTGATGGTGCAGAGCTTTCAGAGAGAGCCAGTGTGGTGTTGTGGTTAAGAGCGCGGACTCTAATCCGGGAGAACCGGGTTTGATTCCCCACTCCTCCTCCGCATGCAGCTGCCGGTGTGACCTTGGGTCAGCCACAGGTTCTCTCGGAGATGTTCTCTCAAGGGCAGTTTCTCTCAGAGCTCTCTCAGCCCCCCGCCGACCTCACACAGGGTGTCTGCTGTGGGGAGGGGGAGGGAAAAGGAGACGTTTCAGACGACATGAGAGGAAATCCCTCCAGCTCCAGCCTGGACCCCGGCCCTCCTGCCCTGCCGCGGCTGCCGTCATGCTGCCCCCAGCACTCCCCCTGCGGCGGGGGGTCTTCGCAGAGCCACCCGGTCCTGGGCCACCCTCCGGCCAGCTGTTTCCAGCAGCACAGCCACCCCTTCCAGCAGCAGCAGCAGCACCACCACCACCACCACCACCACAGCCCCCACGCCAGCGTCCCCCTCTCGCCGCCCTTCAGCGAGTCCAGCTGCCCCGCCGAACGGCCCCCGGCGCCGGCGCCTGCCGGGCCGAGCGGGAGCTCCGGCACCGCTTACCACGATCAGGCAGGTGGAGTTTACGTATCCTTGATGTCGTGGGCAGAAAGCGCCGTGGCCCACGTCGTCACCGCCTGGCGCTGGTTGTCTTTTCTGGTGTCGTGTGGCAGCTGAGAGAGAGCGAGAGAGCTGCGCGCGGCAATGTCCCGGGTTCAGATCTCCCACTTGTCTTTAGAGGAGGTACTGGTTGAACTATAGAGATGATCGAAGTCGCCTGCCTTAGAGGGGGGGTGCTGCAAAGATTGCTCGACTGCCGGTAGGTGTGTCCAGCCGTGCAGCTAGTTTAGTGTATCCAGCCGAGAGCCAGCTTGGTGTCGTGATTAAGTGTGTGGACTCTAATCTGGGAGAACCGGGTTTGATTCTCCACATCTCCACTTGCAGCTGCTGGATGACCTTGGGTCAGTCACAAGTTCTGTCAGAGCTGTTAAGAGCAGTTCCTGTCAGAGCTCTCTCAGCCCCACAGGGTGTCTGTTGTGGAGAGGGGAAGGGAAAAGGAGTTGTTAAGCCACTCTGAGACTCCTTTGGGTAGTGAAGGGCGGGGTATAAATCCAGTCTCCTCCTCCTCTTCTTCTTCTTTTTCTTCTTCTTCTTTGGTGGAACAGAAGCTTTGGGGAGAGGTGGCATTCTCATGGTTCCCCTCTTCCTTTGCAAACCCCTGTTCTGTTTCCTCTCCTATTCCCGAGGAGCCTCGCTCTCTCTTGGACAAACTGGGGGGGGGGGCACTTCATTGGGCTGGAGCAGGAGGGGGAAAGTGGTGGAGTTAGTGGATGGCCAGGACTATGTCCGCCTGAACCCTCGAAGCTGTCTTCTGCCGAGTCAGACCCCAGGCCCCTCTTGTCCGCTGGGACTGGCAGTGGCTTTCGAGGCGGAGGGAGAGCCACTTTGGCGTAGTGTTTAGGAGCGCGGACTCTAATCTGGGAGAACCGGGTTTGATTCCCCACTCCTCCACGTGCAGCAGCTGCTGTTGTGACCTTAGGTCAGTCACAAGTTCTCTCAGAGCTGTTCTCTCAAGGGCAGTCCTCATAGGAGCTCTCTCCGCTCCTCCTGCCTCACAGGGCGTCTGTTGTGGGGAGGTGAAGGGAAAGGAGATTGTAGGCCGCTCTGAGGCTCCTTCGGGTAGTGAAGGGTGGGATATAAATCCAATTTCTCCTCCTCTTCTTCCTTCTCTTCCTCCTCTTCTTCTTCCGCCTCTTCTAATTCCTCCTCTTCTAATTCCTCTTCCTCCTCTTCTTCTTCCTCCTCTTCTTTCTCTTCCTCCTCTTCTTCTTCTTCTTCTTCTTCTTCTTCTTCTTCTTCTTCTTCTTCTTCTTCTTCTTCCTCCTCCCTTCTCTTCCTCCTCCACTTCCTCCTCTTCTTCCTTCTCTTGCTCTCCCTCTCCTCCTCCTACTCGTTCCTCTGCCTCAAGAAGGAGGCCTGACGGGAACATTTCGAAGGAATGAGAGGCCGCAAAGGAGCCCCGTCCCGTCCACCCGCAGCAGGGCGTTCTCCCGCCGCCCGTGCGGCAACTAAGCCTGTCCTCTTGGCCCCTCCCTCCAGCAGGCCCTCCCCGTCGACTTGAGCAGCAGCGGCCTCCGGACCCACGGGGGCGGCTCTTTCCAGGGCGCCTCGGCCTTCGACCCCTGCTGCCCGGGCTCTTCCTCCCGGACGTCCGTCTACGGCCACCCCGCCGGCACCGCCCCCGGCCACCCCATCGCCCTGGACGGGTACGGCACGAACGTGGTCGCTGCGCCGCAGCCCCCGCCCCAGGCTTCGCTGTCGTCCTGCCGGCATTACATGCACTCGCCTTGTGAGTACGGCCGCGGTCCCTCGGGGGAGGAGGGGGGCAGGTTTCTTCCCCAGGGGGTCCTCAGGCCTGCCGGTGGCAGCTCCTCTCAGTCTGGTGCTGCAGGGGTCCCCTGGCCCCGAGGGAAGGCCGGGACCCTGACGGGGGGCAGCAGAGGGGGAGAGGGTCTGGGCGATCGTGCTGGACTGACGCAGGAAGGGACTGGCAGCGCTGACGGGTCTCTCCGCCTTCTGCCCTCCCCAGATGCTTCTTTGACTCGGCCTCTTCACCCCCAAGCCTCTGCCTGCCCCCACTCCCACGGGAACCCGCCCCTGCCCCCC
>NW_015160846.1:1127449-1168897 GCF_001447785.1 Gekko japonicus | reverse complement strand
CCCCCGCTCGAGGTCGACTAGTTGGTCCCCCACCCGGTGCACCCCTTCCACCCCTCCCTCTCCTCCTCGCACGCCTCCTCTCACCCCGTCCCGCCCCCTCCCCCTCCCCACCCCTTAGCCAGCGCGGCCGCCCCCATCCCGCAGCACCTCCCGGCGACGCCCCAGGCCCTCTCCCACCTCCCCACCGCGGCCCCTTCGGCCCAGAGGCTGCACCCCCACGAAGTGATCCAGCGGATGGAGGTCCAGAGGCGCCGGATGATGCAGCACCCCACGTACGTCCAGGGGGAGGCACCATTGGGCGGGCGGCTGGAGAGTGGAGCTGTGGGGGGGGGAGGGGGGGTCAGTCTGCACAAGGGCTGCCCTGTTGTGGGTCTTGCAGACGAGAGCCTTCCAGGCCACTGTCCTGAGGGTTGGGCGTGTGTTATCCAGGGCTCGGTGTCTGTGCTTCAAAGAAGACGAGGCAACCAGGATGGTGAGAGGGTTGGAGTCCAAGTCTTATGAGGAAAGGCCGAGAGAGCTGGGCGTGTTTAGCCTGGGAAAGAGAAGGCTTAGAGGGGACAGGATTGCCATCTTCAAGTATTTGAAGGGCTGTCATGTAGAAGATGGAGCAGATCTATTCTCTCTTGCTCTGGATTGCAAGACTAGACCTAATGGGTGCAAATGACAAGGGCTAACTATCAGGAGAAACTTCCTAACTGTCAGAGTGGTTGAGCAGTGGAACAGTCTGCCTCGGGAGGTGGTGGATGCTCCTTCGCTGGACATTTCCAAGCGGAGGCCGGACGACCATCTTTCGGGTATGTGGTAGGGCTATCTGTCGGCTGTGCTCCTGCAGAGTGCAGGGGGTTGGACTAGATGACCTTGAAGGTCCCTTCCGACATTCTATGATTCTATAAAGACACGAAAGGCTTTGTTGGGGAAACCGGAGCTTGCCTTCGAAACGGGAGGAAGTCTGGGGGCAGAGCAGCTGAAGAGGCACGGTCCCCTGGTGTCGGGCCAATCTTGGCAGAGAGGCCAACCGGAGGCAGCTGGGAAAGGCCTGGGCTTCCTGTGCCCTGCTGGTGGGGGCCTTCTTTTGTAGCAGGCCAGCCCCCGTCAGAAAAAGGATGCTGGACTGTCTGGTCGTAGGTCAAGCCCAGCAGGGGCGGCCGTTTCCTTCTCAGGGTTAAGACTGACTGGGCAAGAGATGGGTGTGGCCACCATCTCTTACACTGTCTGATGTAGTGGTTGAGTGCACGGACTCTGATCTGGGAGAACCGGGTTTGATTCCCCACTCCTCCACTTGCAGCTGCTGGATGACCTTGGGCAAGCCGTAGTTTTGTCAGAGCTGTTCTCTCCAGGGCAGTGATCGAAAGAGCTCTCAGGCCCACCCACCTCACAGGGTGTCTGTTGTGGGGAGGGGAAGGGAAAGGAGTTTGTAAGCTGCTCTGAGACTCCTTTGGGTAGTGAAGGGCGGGGTATAAATCCGATGTCCTCCTCCTCCTCCTCTTCTTCCCTGCTCTGGTCTTGAACGGTGTCAGCGGCAGTCAGTGAAGTCATTTTGGATCACTGCCATACATTGCCTGGCCCGTACGTGGATCTTGTTTAGCACCTGCCAAGATATTTTGAAGGCCAGGAACCTCCACGGATGACTTCATTGTCAGATTGCCAGATCAGGTGCTTCACCCAAGCGATCCCTGTTCAGAAGCAGGCAGTTCCGGCCTGACTGAGGGGGAGCTTGGCCTATCGGAAGCCTGCACCCTGTCAATCTTTTTGGTCTCTGAGGTGCTGCTGGACTCGAATCCAGCTCTCGTGTTGTTTTTCCATGTGCATTGGTGTTCCTTGGCACTGACAAGGAGATTCTGTTTCGTGCAGCCTAAATCTTCTCCCCTTGGCCAGCCAGCTTCTCTTTTGCACAGACACCCCTTCCTTAAATACGGACTGAGGAGTGGGGGCAACACAGCAGGGATGGGGGGGGACAGACGGATGGACAGAAGGCTCAAAGCGTGCAAGGGCTCCCAAAGCACCCCACCGTCTAGCCTAAGGGGGCGTCGCGTCGGGGGGAGAGGGCACCCACGGTCACGTCGCAGTGGTGTTTGCCGTTGTTCTCTCCCCAGGCGAGCGCACGAGCGGCCTCCGCCACACCCCCACCGAATGCACCCCAACTACGGCCACGGGCATCACATCCACGTGCCCCAGACGATGTCTTCGCACCCTCGACAAGCTCCGGAGAGATCAGCCTGGTCAGTAAAAACTCTCATCCGTTAGTGTGACGGGACCCCGTTCCTGCCCCAGGTTTGTCGAAAACCTTCAAAGCAGTGTCCTTTGGGTTACTGCCTGCTGTGGAATTTACTCTAGAGGAGCTTTCTTTGCAAATGTGGTGACGTTTAGGGTAGCTCCGCAGCTCGCCCTTCTGTAAAAAACATTATTTCTTTACCTGTCTGTGTCCTCCCTTTACGCTGGCCAGCTTCGGTAGCGTTGTTTTTTTGCTAGGTGCTCACAGCAGGTCTGTGGTCAGGCTGAATATTCCTGGCCTAACCTGGGAGTTTTTGGATTGAGAGGGTGTAAAGGCTTCAATGGAAGACCGACCTTGACGGAAAGCCTTTTTATTTCGAAGGAAGTTTGGAGTTGCTGGCTGAAAGCTGCCAGGGCAGGTTCTAAGCAGAGCTCACCAGAAGTGGAATCTGATGGGTCGGGTGCTGACACCAATTAGATCCCTGAATTCTTTAGACTGTGGGAGGGGCTTGTAAGCGAGCGTCCCGAGGCAGCCTCGGGGCGTGCGCAGGGTCCAGAATCTGTGGGCGGAGATAATCCTGCAAATGGGCTGGACCTCAGCTCAGTTGGACTTTACAGGAAGACAGCCAGTGCTTTTGGACGGGACCTGGGAACCAAAGACCAACCGGTGTAGTTTGTACAGCCGCACGAGTTAGAGCTCTCGCCTCTGTGAGAAAACTGCATTCCCTGAAAGGTGGATGGGAACGCTGCGTTTCCAGCTGAGGCGGCAAGAACAGAGGGAATGCAACGGAGAACTTTCTGCTCCTTCCACAGGGAACTGGGGATCGAAGCCGGTGTGACGGCAGCCACCTACCCCCCCGGCCCGCTGCATCCGCACCTGGCTCACTATCACGCGCCGCCCCGACTTCACCACTTGCAAATCGGTGCTCTTCCTTTAATGGTAAGGAGCGCGGCTGCGGAAGCACCGCTGACACTGGTGGCTTTGCGGAACACCGGGGGGGGGGCATCTACTGCAGGAGGCCATTTGGGAAAAGAGTGGGGACTGGGAGTGGGGTGGGCCTGTCGGAGAGCCGGTTTGGTGTAGTGGTTAGGAGCACGGACTGTAATCTGGGAGAACCGGGTTGGATTCCCCACTCCTCCCCATGCAGCTGCTGGTGTGACCATGGGTCAGTCACAAGTTCTCTCGGAGCTGTTCTTTCACGGACAGTTCTCGAAAGAGCTCTCTCAACCCCAGCTACCTCACAGGGTGTCTGTTGTGGGGAGGGGAAGGGAAAGGAGACTGTAAGCCGCTCTGAGACGCCTTTGGGTAGTGAAGGGCGGGGTATAAATCCAGTCTCTTCTCCTCCTCTTCTTTCATTTCTAGGTTTTGTTGTTTTCCAACTTTATATGGGTTTTGTAGTTTTTAAAACTGTATGTACAGTTTATGGGTTTTGTAGTTTTTAAACCGTATTTATTGTGTATTTTTAACTGTTTTATCCACTTGTTGTGACCCGCCCTGAGCCCGCTTGCGAGGGAGGGCGGGATAGACATCTCAAAAATAAATAAATACCCTTTGATAAAGTTAAGAAATGATCACAAACTAACAAACAAGCATTCTAACAGAGGCTGGGAGAGCCTTTGAAACTGGGAGAGGCCCAAATCGAACTCCCCGGCAGTCCATTGACCCCCTGCATCTGATTTCCGCTCGGCTCCAGAACTGGTTCCCGGGGGCTGCGTCCTGCGCCGGAAGGGAGGGCGCTTGCCGCTCTTGGCGGTGGTTCTGCTTCAGACGGGGCTCGTTGGGAGTCGCTTTGGCCCTCCGAGGTCGGAATGTGTGAGCTTGCGTTTAGTAGAGGCTTCAGGGTACATCAGCTGGCAGGAAGAAGCAGGAGAAGATGGAAGGGGAAAGAAACAGCCTGGCCCACACTCTGTGTGTGTGTGTAGTTTTGTGTGGAATCTGGCAAAGGCCAAGCGCTGACTCACACTCCAGGAAGTCTTAGTCTGTGGAGTTTTCAGAGCGAGCTTTTTTGCCACCGTCACAGGTGCGCGTTTGAAAACCTGAAGGCGGCTTCTGCGGAAGGGGAGAGGCCGTCGCTGGCTTCCTCCAGCGGGTTCTCGTTGCTCTTTTTTTTTTTTTTGTAGCAGAAGAACCATTTCGAACGGCGCCCCTTCCAGAGGGGACTGTGTAGAAACCGTCAGCGTTCCACCCTCAGTGCAGAACGTTCTCTTCTGCAGTCTCCTTTCACGGGAAGACGGTTTCTCTCTGGAGGGCGAACGAAGTGCTTTTGTTGAGATGCTGGTCGTAGCAAGCCGCTCTTGCAGAGAGGGTTCAGAATCTTGTTGTTCCCCCGCTCCGTATAAGAAGCGGCTCTGTCCGTAGCCCATTCGAGGTGACTTGGAGCCTCTCTGGTTGGGGCTGGCTGTTGGTTTGGCGAGGCAGGATGAGGCCCGAGCCTGCGGGTAGTGACTTAATCCCACCAGGCCTTCGGCGTGGAGCTTGTCCTATAAGGCTTCTGTCCTCTGGCCCTAGCAGGAGTGCTCGTAGAGATCGTTTGGGGGACATCCCCAGCCGCCGCCGCTTAACTCCTCAATCAGTTCTAGATAGAAATTCTTGCTCGTTGGTGGCACTTGGAGACTGCTGAGTAAACACCTTGAACGCAAAGGGGATTTAGAGTTGCAGAATACGGGATTCCCCCACCGCACGGAGTCAATCGCGGGAAAGTTGCCGTGTTCCTTGAATTCCTTCAGCCGCTTCCTGGTTTGGGGCGCGCCTGCAACAAAGGGCTGTCTGTCTCCTTTTCTCGTAGAGAAGGCTGTTTTAGTTCGTAGTTGCAGTTGCTTTCTTAACCTTGAAGTACTAGTCCAGGAGACTTTGGAGAGGGAGCTGATAATGTTGCCGAGCACTAGGCCCGCTGGCCAAGCAGCTGATGTCTGCGCTCTTCTAACTCAGTTTAAAGAAAATGGTGTCACTTCCGTTATTTGCCATAGTCCAGGTTTTGCTGGAATGTGTTCCATCTCTCCCCCCCCCCCAGCCCAAAGCCTAGAATGTCTCTTGAGTGTTTTTCTGGCTGTGTGTTCCTGTCCTTCGGACTTGTATGGCGAAAGGTGCACTGAGAGTCAGTTGGAGTGTTATCTGCCTGGGGAAAGTCCCCGCCGCAGTCGACACATCGCTTTGTCCTGGTTTCTGCATTTGAATTGTGCTAGGCCGACTTGCCAGAGGAAGATTTCCTTGCCAGTCACAATGGAAGACATTACCTTGGCATAGTCTTAAGATTGTTTGAAGGGCCACCTATCCCTGAATAGTATTAGAGTTATTTTCTTTTTTTGTCAAGTTGCAACCAAATTATGATGACACCTCCCCCCCCGGGTTTTCGAAGTAAGAGAAGCTCAGAGGTGGTTTAGCCTTGCCTGCCTCTGCCTCTCCTGTCCCAGTAGTACTAACCAAAGGCTGACCACGCTTAGCTTCCAAGGTCAGGAGTTAGACTTGGCATACAAAGGTAAAGGTCAAGGCTTCCCTTGCTCGAAAGCCAGTCGAATCCGACTCTAGGGCTGCGGTGCTCATCTCCATTTCCAAGCTGAAGAGCCAGCGCTGTCCGAAGATGTCTCCGTGGTCATATGGCCGGCGTGACTAGACGCCGAGGCGCACGGAACGCTGTTGCCTTCCCACCGAAGCGGTACCTATTTATCTACTTGCAGTTTCTTGCTTTCGAACTGCTAGGTTGGCAGGAGCTAGGGCCAGAGACGGGAGCTCACTCCGTCACGCGGCACACTCGGGTCTCGAACTGCCGCACTACTGACCTTCTGGTCTGCAGCTCAGCATCTTAACCACTTGAGCCACCGCAGCCCCATGACATATAGACACGTAAATACATTTGAGCTGGCCCAAACCCGCCAATGATTGCAGAACGCTTTCACAAAGAAATCTTGATTGGGTGAAAACGGGCCTTTCCCCCCCCCATCTTCATTTTCTGGATCAAGTTTACCCAGAATCTTGCTCCTTCCTTGAAGGGGGATGTGTTTTCGGTTAAGAACCATTGCGGCAAGTGACATCAGAGAGGGAATGGGGGCGGCTTACCCCTCCTCCGCCAGGGTTCTGACTTGGTGATCAGAATCAAAGCCGGCGGGGGTTCTGTCTCTTACAACGTTGAACAGTCAGTTTTGCCCAAAACTGTTCTGCAATTAGATTTAACTCAATTCTGCTATTTGAATAGGTTCCTGACATGGCGGGCTACCCTCACATCCGCTACATTTCATCGGGATTGGATGGAACTTCATTCAGAGGCCCTTTCAGGGGCAATTTTGAGGTTTGTAATGGAATCGACCCAGCTATGCACATAGTGGAGATTTCGGAGAGGGGGCGGGAGGGGTTTGCTGCGGAACAAAATGTAAAAGGAAACCAGACTCTTAGATCATCTCCGGCGGCTGTTGTGCCGCAGAAGCAGGGTAGGTGCCGAAAACAGGCCAAGGGAAGCCTTTTCCAGACCATGCAGGACTAAAGTGGACCTTCGTGGGCTTAAGTCCTGCAGGAAGTATTAGTCGGCCACGGCTCGGTGGACGGGGGCAGGGGCGGCTCCATGGCCGAGGTCCAGAAGGGAAACAGGGCCACTTTGGCCACTGCCGCTTGTGATGCGAAGGAGGGGCCTTCAGCTTTATCAGATGCAGAGAGTGAATGAACTCTTCACGTACTCAGTCACGGGATAAGCCTCTCAGGTCTCGCCGAACCGTGTTGGGAACTGAAGGAACCGGTCGCCACGTTTCTGCCCCAGGCTGTCCTCTCCCTCGGTGTCCTGCAGTGGCGTCAGAAAAAATACTGCCTTTTTCTGTGCGTTTGTTATTCATTATTATCGTGATGAAACTTGCCACAAAGGGCTGCATCCAAGAAAAGCAAAAATCCACTAGGAGAAATGGCATCAAAGAATGCCAAAATATATGAACTCTGTTTAACGGTTATAACGTTGGTGGTGCCACAACATCAAAGTGCGTGCCCACTAAGACCGTAAACAAGGCACAGAGTACGGTGTTTCCTAGCGGGTTTTGGTTTTTTTGGATCGTCGTGACGCTAGGCTTTACAAGGGATTTGCAAGGCACTGTGTGGCAACGTTTGTCTGGCCGCCCAGCCAAGCCTGCCACAGCCGGGTGTGGTCCATGGAGTGGTTTCGTCCAGATTGCCAGTGGACCTTGGAACTGGGATTCCAAGAGCTCCAGAGCCCCCCCCCCCGGGCAGACACTCTTCTGCCCCATAGCAAGCCTCTCTGTGACACTGGAGCAAGGGAACCAGCGGCAGACAAAGTGGGATGTAGGTCATTCCAGTGGTAGCAAAGGTGATCAGCCATCCAGCGAGTCAGAGAGAGGTCCACACCCCTTTGCACTCGTGGAGTCAGCTGCTGGCCCCTTAAGTAGAAGAGAGGATTTGTGTTGCTGCTTTTCGAGTGAATGGGTGGGACGGCACGGAGCACGAGTGGATTAAGCTCGGCTGCTTCTCCTTGATTCCAGGAACTGATTTAAGAGCGGCTGGGAAACGTGAACCGCGGGGCTTCTCAAGGAACCATCGAAAGGTGCACGTATCCACACAAAAACAAAAAGGTGAGGTTCCCCCCCCCCAAGTTGTGACTATCAAAAGTTCAAAAGTTTATACCCTCAAGAGATGAAATAGCAAGGAAACTGTTAGTCGTTGCTGAAATGGATAAATTTAATATGGTACTGCAAGGTAAAGTTGACAAAAACTTTCCAAAAAAGATGGTTTAGAGTATATACAAATGGTTAGAAGAAAAATGTACGTAAGGGACTCCAAACCTGTAACAGATTTGTAGGACATGTGTAAATATGTAACTTTTCTTTTTGACAAAAAAAAGAATAAAAAGATTTATAATAAATAAATAATTAAATAAAAAGTTCAAAAGTTTATTATGGTCGTAAGACCAGCCGCAATAGGTGCAGATAAAAAGGATAGTTTATACATTTTAAAATGGATGAGTACATAAAAGGTGAAAAACATGTGTTAAAGGTATCAAAATAGTAAAAAAAACACCCCACTCACTTCATTCATTTATTTCCTAGCAACTGACGTTTCCTTCATCAAGTGATATCGCTTTCTGAGTGCTATTACACAGAATTTCGCTACTGCGTATGATATAGTTCTCTGTCTATCATCTAATAGATATACCTGAAGGGTTTCGGGGCTAAAATCTGTATAGTACTGTAGTGGTTTAATTCTATAAAGTAATGTATCTTCTTGATAAAATTCACAATGCAAAAGTATATGTGTGATAGAGTTAAATTATGTCGGCAGCAAACATCAATGAAAGAACCTCATCTTATTAACAACAGAAGCCCCGATACTACGCTACTCCACTCCTTACAATCAACGGTTGTGACTATTGTGTATGACTTTGGATGTCTTCTTTGGTCCAGGGTGCCAGTGCTCCCTCTAAGCTGTGGTGTCTTGCGGGCAGAAAATCTACTTTGTGAGCGACTGGCATGAAAGTTGTGAGCGAGCGATTTGGCCACTGCATAAATCAGTTTGGCTCTGGAGCCCTCCTTCCTGAGCCAGGGGAAAATGTGTGTGCCGGAGTCTAAAAAACTGTGAGCTAGCTCACACTCACTCAGCTTAGAGGGAACACTGCGGGGTGTGCGTGTTACCTATTAAACCCTGCTTTTAATGCTTAGGCCCTCAGATGTTAATTGTTCCGTTCCAAACGGCTCCAAACGTGTGTCCATAACATACCTATTAAAAAAAAGAAAGAAACAAAACAATTATGACTTTCTGGAGCCAGCATGGAAACTGATGAATGTTATGACATGTTTTAGTCAGCGAGTCCGTATAGCTGATCCAGGACCTTCTTAAGATGCTAACCTGCAGGGGTCATTGGAGTCAGAATCCTCACCCACATCTGCAGTTCTGGAGTAGAGCTAAAGCCAACTTGAGGAAGCTCCCTATGCAGATGTGAGCAGGAACCTCCAATTACGCATCCGTTTTCCTGGGCTGGTGGTTACATGTTGGCGGTTGAATCTCCCACCAGATTCCTGGAGCGCACAAACCAAAATTTGCTGAGGAATCTCTTGCTTTTCCCTGGCAGGCTTGCTTTGTGGAGCTCACATCTGAAGTGGGTGCCATTAAGAACATAAGAGACATCAATGTTGGATCAGGCCAAAGGCCCATCCAGTCCAACACTCTCTATCACACAGTGGCCAGAAATACCATTCAGAAAGCATTTTAAGAATGTAAGAGATGCCGTGTTGGATTAGACCAGTGACCCATCCAGTCCAACACTCTGTTGGTCACACAGCGGCTAAAACCCAGGCGCCATTATGAGATCCACCAGTGTGGCCAGGACACCAGAAGCCCTCCCACTGTGGCCTCCCAAGCACCAAGAAGACAGAGCATCCCTTGCCCCAGACCGAGAGTCCCTATCTATACCTTGTGGCTACTAGCCACTGATGGATCTCTGCTCCATATGCTTATCTAATTCCCTCTTGAAGCCGTCCATGCTTGTAGCCACCACCACCTCCTGTGGCAGTGAATTCCATGTGTGAATCACTCTTTGGGTGAAGGAGGACTCCCTTTTATCCGTCATGGAGTGCCCACGAGTTCTTGTATGGTGAGAAAGGGAGAAAAGGACTTCTTTCTCTACCTGCTCTGTCCCATGCATAATTTTGTAAACTTGATGCGGAAGGGTGCTGGTCACGTGGCTTGCAAAAGCGGGCAGCTGTAACTAGCTCATCATCTCAACGATTGTCGGAGCGAGGGGCTGGATCCCGCTCAGTTTTTCTTGAGTTCAGCACCACAGCGGGTCTCGGGCTCGAGTTTCCTTGCTGCTTCACTCAGGTCTCTGGAGCCTGGTCCAGCCCTGCCTTTAAACGTGATGCTTCGGCCCTTCCCTCTGTCTGCTTAGGGGTGCTGCAAATTGTCAGAATTAAATTGCGGGGGAGGGAACATGGTCGCGGGGAGGCTGGAGGGGGTTAGCCGTCGAGACAGCCTGATGGTTTCGTTGTATTAAGCCTTTCGGACCTGAAGTCTGTGTTCTCTTGAAAATGCCAATGTTGTCTCTCTAACAGTGCGAGCAATAATGACTGTGCATCCACGTCTCTTATTCAGTTTGCCAATAATGTCATCTCTGCTAACAAGGTAACAACTGATTGGTTCTCACAGAGGAAACTGCACTGCAAACAAGATGGGGAGGAAGGAGCCGAGGAGGACACAGAGGAAAAGTGCACCATTTGTTTATCTATTTTAGAGGAAGGTGAAGATGTCAGGTAACTAACAGCCAAGCCCCCCCCTTTTTAACGTGCAGGGCAGCAAATGCCAGGCTGGGCTCTCTGACTCCTAGGAAATGAAAGAGAACGGCCAGATAGGCATGGAAGTTCAGGCAGGTGCTGCTTCAGACCGTCGTGCCGTGAGAGGATGCACGCACGCACGGGTGGCCCGGTGGGGAGGAAGCCGATGGACTCCCATCTCAAGGGCTGTTATAAAGATGGCCATTAGGCAGAAGAGCGGCACTCTTGGGATGGGACCTTCAGAGGACGTCAGTCCAAATCACCTTTGCCTTTGTCGTGCCAGGGCCAGTTTGGATCCCAGGAGAAGCGTGCCAGCTAAAGACTGTACAGGGGCTGATTTAGGCACAGCCAGCCCTCTAGGGATCGTGGGATCCTCCTTCCTTCCTTCCTGTGCCCATCCAGTCCTTGTTGCTGCACACCAGCACTGGAGCGGCATCACAGTGGTCAAGGGGTGTCGCGACGTCGCCACCACTGATTCGGAACGGTGTCCGGCGAAGGGAGCTTTGGTTCCCGGAAGCGGATACCCCGAAACTCCGGTTGGTCTCTGAGGTGCCGCTGGGCTCGACTCTTAATGGTCCAAAAGAATGACCAAGACTTCTGGGGTGTCTCCGTGCGCCCTTCGTAGTGGAGCCGCCAACACTCGCCGCTGCAGTTGGGATACGATTGCGTAACGTTTCATCCTGACTAATCATGGGATGAGATTTGCTGTACCGTCTCAGTTAACTTCTGAAACTGAACGCTTATTGTTATGCTGTCGAAGGCTTTCGCGGCCAGAGTTCATTAGCTGCTGTAGATTTTCCGGGCTGTCTGGCCGTGGTCTTGGCATTGTAGGACCTGACGTTTCGCCAGTAGCTGTGACTGGCACCCTCAGAGGTGTAACAAAGAAGGACGGAGTACTCTCCGTGTCAAGGTGAGAAGAAAATGGTAGGCAGGTGATTTATATCTACTCAGGAAGGTGGGGTAGGGCTGAGTCATTGTCTTGTAGGAGTTCCCCAGGCTGTGAAAACATGCTAATGGAGGCGCTTTCCTGAGTAGATATAAATTACCTGCCTACCATTTTCCTTTCTGTGTTCTACCTCTGAGGATGCCAGTCACAGCTGCTGGCGAAACGTCAGGTCCTACAAAGCCAAGACCACGGCCACGCAGCCCGGAAAATCTACAACAGCTAATGAACGCTATTATTATTTGCACTGCATAAGCCTTGCAATATTTCACGGGCGTCTAGTACATCTGCCGGATGGTCTTGCGGTATCCTCAGCATTTCAAATTTAATAAACAACTTCTAGTCCTCAGGGTTGCAGGAAGAAGCTCGCAGAGGTCTGGGGAAAGGTCTGGGGGAGAAGGCTCAGAAGCCAGAGGGTACCTGGGGGAAATGAAGCCCCCCCCATGTAGGTAGAGTACTATAAATATTCCCAGCTCCACCTTCTCTCCCCTCATCGTCCTTTCCCACTCTGGGCCATCCTTTTTGTCAGATTTATAATCCTTGATAACCCTCAGCCTGGTTGAGTGGAATGAATCCAGAGGTGCCGAAATGTAAAGTTGTTATCCAAGTACAGGATTTGACTGCTGGTTCGTTGCAAGGGGTGGGGGGGCATACGTGTGATGGAACATCTGCTGACCCTCTGTTTACCAGCAGCTGTGCGTGCCTGTGGATGGCTCACCGGTCTTCCTTTTCTCTTCTTCACAGGCGCCTGCCGTGTATGCATCTCTTCCACCAAGTGTGCGTCGATCAGTGGTTGATCACAAACAAGAAGTGCCCCATTTGTAGAGTGGACATTGAGGCTCAGCTGCCCAGCGAGAGTTGACCCCCTTTCCCCCCCCCTCAGCCCTCTTCACGCTCCTCCTTTCACGCCCATCCTTCCTGGTACTGCAGTCAACCAAAGATGGCATGTCCTACCTGTGCAGATGTTGGAAGCATTTGAACCTCGCTAGAGAGTGCTATGTGTCTGCTCTATGGTATACCTAATGCTGAAACCTACCGTTCCGTGTATTTATAAAGCTTTCTTTTCTTTTACTGTTCCTTTCTATTTTTTTTTTTTAGAATCTACAAATCTCCCCCCCCCAAACTCTTAACCACGTTTCCCTGTAATTTTGCATGGTTCCTCGTATTGCATTTCTTTGCACATGTTATGGGCTGAAGCCACCCTCCCGAACTTGCAGGCAAGATTTAATCTGCTTTAGAAAGTAGAATCGTGTGGTCTGTTTTTTTGGGTTTTTTTTTTAATCTGTTTTTATTTTTTACATAGAGTCGAGCTTTTCAGAATATGATTTCACTCATTTACTAACATCGGAGAACCTTAATTTAATCATGTATTTTAGTTTTTAAATGTATAAAGATCGAGATGATAATTGTGTGGGTTTTTTTTAAGACATTCCCTAATTAGGAAAGAAAAAAAAAAAGGCTGCTGTATTCTTATGTCGGGCAGAAATGCCAAGCGCTTCTCTTGCGCCAGTGCCACTTAAAATGAACTGGAGCACCACCGCAAGAGCACCGCCGTGCTGATTTGTTCGAAGTTGGCCCCGTCTGCAATAACCGGGGACCCGACCTTGAGAGGCTGTTGGGTCATCCTCGGTTCCTGGAGCTTCCCTCTCTGATCACGTGTCCCATGTTCCGAAGCCCATTCAGCACAATGCAGATTTATTTGAATGTCGATATTAAAACATTTAGACTGCTGTCCGATTGGATGTACCATTTTCTTACGTCTAGCCATTTTGGGGGGGGAGGGGCGTCCCTCTAATGTAATGATTTTGCTGCTGTGACACAGCTGTCGTGAACACTAAATCTTTGATTTCAACTAGCTGGGTTGTGTAGATAATACATGAGGATCGAATAAAATAAGTTTGTAGGAAAATGGGGGAAAGACATCCCTTTTTCTTTTCTTTTTTTTGGGGGGGGCTCCTCAGTCTTATGCTAAAAGTCCACCTTAAAAATCTGCACAAAATGGTTTTGTAAAAAAGAAAAAGGAAAAAAAAAAACACACCCCACAAACCATTAAATCATGACCTAGAATTTACATTTCTTATAGCGGATTTCCATGACTTCATAGAACTTTTGAGGTCCCCTGCTCAATCAGGGGCCTCTTTTTTTTTTAATTTTACGGTGAATAAAGTTAGCTGAATCCACCTGTTTCTTGTGTTGTTTCTTGTGAAACTGGCCAAGACCTTTCCTGGCTTTCCTCAAGACCCGAGCAGTGGGGCAGCCGAGGGAATGTGGAACGTGTTCTTGCTCAAGACTCGTACCAGAAAGCTCTTGTGCCTTCTCTGAATCCTCCCAGCAACGCTTGATCAGTGTCGTCTCTCTCTTTCCCCCCCAAATGCCTCTGTTCCATTTGGGTTGATGGAGGATTCTTTTATATCCGAAGCCCCAGGAGTCTGCTATTAAGAGGGCTACCCATTTACTTTAAAGCTAGAGTTTTTAAATCTGCAAATACCCCAAATCTTTAGCACTTCATGTTGCGCAGTTTCTCTACGTCACCTCCTAGTAGGATGGGGAGGAGGTCAGGCCTTCTTCCCCTTATGCCTGGGGTGTCAAACATGTGGCCCGGGGGGCCGGATCAGGCCCCCAGAGGGCTTCTATCAGGCCCACAGTGGAACTGGCTGTCTTCTGCTTCTTCCTCCAGTTCTGCTGCTGCTGCGTCATCGTAGGTTTGCCGCTTACACACACCTGAACAGCAGACTCAAGACTGCAACACCGTAGGCATTTTGTTGCAACAATTCAGAGCGAGAGGTGTCAGTTATCAGACACTGTTAAATAAACAAAATATTGCAAGAGTGCTAATGTCTTAAGCATGTTTTTATTTTAAGTAAAAACAAAACAAAACCCTTTGTGTTTGTGTCCTTTATAAAGTTTATATCTCCGCTCCCTGGCATTACATTTTATGACACAACAAGGCCCGGCCCAACAAGGTCTCACTTATGTCGGATCCGGCCCTCATAACAAATGAGTTCGACACCCTGCTGTAGGCCATCCCCTCCATAAATGGGCTGTCTGCTTAACACTGGCCATTCAACAGGCCTTGCTCACTGTCAGCTGAGTGTGAAATAACCACATGCCAAACTGTTTTGGAAATGGAGGGAGGCGGATTTCAGAATCCGGGTGGAGGGGGGAAAGCTGTGCAACTGAGCTGACCATCCAGAAAATAAATTCTTTATTGAGAGTCAAATTATTTTCTCTCCAAGGGACGGACAGTGTCGTGTTTGCGTTTTATCCAGGTTCGAGCAAGACTTCTGTGGGAGGTTTTCTCAGTAGGTGGTGCTTGGGGGAAACTGATTTTGAACGGTCAGGTTTATATCACCCCCTCCCCCCAGGAAAACTGTCTTCTAACTGATGAGTTTTTACCTTTCCAGGACAGGTATTTAATGTTGTGCCATAGGGAGCGCAGTTCAGAAAATATTTTTTAAAAAATCAAATAGCGCAAGACAGCCAATAAATAGTGCCACAGGACTAGGATTCCTAAATTGGAAAACAAACACTCTAAAGCATGACAAAACCATCATGCAGAAAGTAGGTTACCAAAGTAAAGGACGCAGCGATAAAAGCAAAGTGATCGGTTGCAATAGGCAGCAGTCCTATTCTGATGTGAAAGCGACCCCTCGAGTGTTTCCAGTCCACTGTGCCAGCGTTCTAGTGCCCTTGTGAACATTAGTTTTTTCCTCACAACGGCCTTGTGATCAGTGTTCCCTCTAAGCTGAGTTAGCTCCGGCTCCCACATTTTTGTCTCAGCTCAGGAAGGATGGCTCCAGAGCAAGCTAACTGATGCAGTAGCCAAATTGCTCACTCACAACTTAAATGCCAGTAGCTCACAAGGTAGAATTTTTACTCACAAGACTCCACAGCTTAGAGGGAACATTGCTTGTGATAGATCCAGCTGGTCAGCCCTGTTGGTCTGAAGCAGTAGAACAAATTTAGAGTCCAGTGGGGGCACCTTCAAGACCAACAAAGGTTTATTCAAGGTGTGAGCTTTCGCGTGCATGCAACGTATTTGAAAAAGTGTACATGCACACAAAAGCTCACACCTTGAATAAACCTTTGTTGGTCTTGAAGGTGCCCCCACTGGACTCTAAATTTGTTCAACGGCCTTGTGAGGTAGACAAGAGGAACACATAGTGAACTTTGGGAATTTGCAAAGGCTGCTAGGTTATATGGAAGCAAGTTCTGTAACAGCAAACAGCTGCAGCCCAAGATGGCTTTAGAGAGATTTAGGCAGACACACAGGGGACATTAGTTGTAGATTTTCCGGGCTGTACGGCTGTGGTCTTGGCATTGTAGGACCTGACCTTTCGCCAGCAGCTGTAACTGGCATCCTCAGAGGTAGAACACAGAAAGATGGAGGACTCTCTGTGTCAAGGTGAGAAGAAAAATGGTAGGCAGGTAATTTAGATCTACTCAGGAAGGTGGGGTAGGGCTGGGTCATTATCTTGTGGGAGCTCCCTAGGCTATGAACATGCTAATAGAGAAGCTTTCCTAATCTTATCAGTAGTGCTATTGTAAGATGCAGAGCATTTTGTGTTTTTCAGGACTGGAAACCACGCCCTGTTTATTCTCAAACTTTCCTTTCCTGTTGAAACTGTGTTTATGTTTATGAATTTCAGTGGCTTCCCTGTGTAATCTGGCATGGCAATTGGATGTGTTGATACAGAGGACAGCCTGGATAGCTAATGGGCCTTCCAAGTTCAGAGGCAGTCTACCCTGAAATCCCAGTTACCATGCGACTAGCAACGAGGGAGAGCTGTGTTGCCCACGGGCATCTGCTCGACGGCACGATGCTTTTTACACACACCCACCCACACCCTTTTCAAGGCAATTGTTTCCTCCTGGTGGACTTTTACCTCCACGAAAGCGTCGGCATCCGCAGTCCCCCCGCAACATCTGTCCACTCCTTTCCCGGGAGGACTACAGTTCCCAGTTGGCCTTGCGCGGGCAGAGCGATTCCCCTCGTTGTACGTCACCCACTCCCAGGCGCTGCGGCTACAAGCCTGCCTCAGCTGTCCCGGTAACAAGAGGGGCGGGGGCAAGGGAGCAGCCAGCCAATAGGCGCGCCGCCTCCTTCGCAGCGGGCCAATGGCGGCGCGGACGGGGCTCTCTTTTTGAAGTGCGAAAGGGCGGGAAGGGACGTCGTCGTCGAGTGCCTGAGCGCGGCCGGCTGAGGCGATGGATTACCTCAGAGGCGCCCTGGTGAGTGGCGCTCGCCTGAGGAGGTGGGCCGCGGAACTCCCGGCTACTGGAATTCGGTTTCAGGGTTTAAGAAGGCCCCCCCTCCCCACCAAACCTCGTCTCCTTTTTTCTCAGAAAGGCCTTCTTCGGGGGGGGGGGTGCATTTCCTGACGCGCGACTGGACGTTTGAACCCCTCAGGGCTGGGGGGGGGGGAGTTCGAGTGCGTTTTCATTAAATAAGTATAAAACAATGGATACAGAGAATCCCAAACAATACAAACTATTTAATATTAATAATATTCTTGACATTCTATTCAGTATATCTTTCTAAAACTTAACTCATTGCGTTGTGATCTTACCTTTTTAAATATTGTGTTTAAACTTACTCTGTTGTTTTAATGTTATATCAAATTTTATATAATAAATAATAAATTGTAATATAAATTATATAATATAATTTAATAAATTATATACAATATATGATTTTTATCTCTCCCTCCCCACCAAGGTGGGCTCAGGGCGGCTTACAATACATACACATTATTGTGCATTAAAACTCCACAATATACTAAGAACAAAATAAGTTAAAATTACAATATGTAAAACCATTACTACTCAGAACATAAACATAGTGCATGATGGGGGCATTTTCTCATATATATATATTTCCTGTGAGCCGCCCTGAGGCGGGGAGGGCGGGATGTAAATTAAATCAAAAATAAATAATTAAAACTCTAATTAAAACATGTTTTCTAATAATACAGTTGGGTTAGCAGCCATCTTGTATAAATGTAAGAATTTTGAGTTCAGCTAGCTAGTATTTATTGATCAAAATTAAAACATACCCTAAATCTGGGGTTTATAGAACTAACACTTCAGATGGAACTAAATAATCAGGAATAGTTCCGTTCTGTGCCATGTGACTTATGACCGGAAATCGTTTTTCAACTAAAGTCGATGGATAGTTTTTATGTTCAAGTTGTTGTAACAGTCTATCTGTGATTCCCCCCCCCCTAAAATATAGGAGTCCTATATCTTAGACATCCATAACAAAAGGCTGGGTGGCTTTGAGCCAGTCGCATGCTCTCCGCCTGGCCAACCTCACAGGGTTGTTGTGAGGATGAAAGGGGAGGAAAAGGGGATGAACATAAGAGACGCCAATGTTGTATCAGGCCAAAGGCCCATCCAGTCCAACACTCTGTGTCACACAGTGGCCAGAAATACCAGGTGCCATCAGGAGGTCCACCAGTGGAGCCAGGACATTAGAAGCCCTCCCACTGTTGACCCCCCCCCCCAAGCACCATATGACAGATGACGGGAGGCACTGTGAATCTCCCTTGGGGAGAGGGCCACTTGAATTAAATTGAATTGCAGTTGCAGTTGGCCTGCTGGGTGCTGCTGCACTCCAGGACCTCTTCACACAGCCTGGGCACCTTTCCTGAATCCCCTCTCAGCCTGACCTACCCTGCAGGGTTGCTGTGAGAATAAAGTCCAGGTGGGAAGAGCAGTGTCTCTCCCCTAGGCATGTTGCCAGCCTCCTGGGGGTGGCTGGAGATCTCCCACCAGGCCCGTAGCCAGGATTTTGTGGCTTGTGGGGCAAATTTTTGTTTCTGGTGGGGGCTGAAGTTCTCAGTGCAGAAAGAAAAGCCATTGAGCCAACAGAAAGCTGTGACCAAGACAGTTCTCTAAATGGCAAGCTGGCAACCACTTTAGAGGACAGTTCTCAGCTGCTGCAAGTTCATCACTTCTGCCAGCCTAAGCAACAGTTCTGAGAACAAGCCGGCAGGTGGGGGTGATGACGTCTATAGTCAAGAAAGCTAACACTTGGGCAGAAAAGCTCTCTTAAAGGAGGCCAGTTTCTTGACACAGAGTTAGAAGGGATCCTAGAGGTCACCTACTCCAACCCCCTTGCTCGGTGTGGGAATTAGTCAACTCCAAAACCCCACTCTGCTTAAAGAAGTGCATGCCTTTTAAAAAAAAGTTTTAAAATGATTGAAAAAGCATTCATAGGATAAATTATTTTGGGTTAAGAAAGGGGGCAGAGCCTCCAAAAGCCCCACGATAGTTTCGGGCCTGTCTCCAGGTAGGGTTGCCAGCTCTGGGTTGGGAAATACCTGGAGATTTTGGGGAGGTGAAACCTGGAGAGGGCTGGGTTTGTGGAGAAGGGACCTCAGAGGGGTATAATGCCATAGAGCCCACTCTGAAAATAGTGGGAGATCTCCAGATGCCACCTGGATGTTGGTAGCCCTATCTCCAGGCAACAGAGGTCTGTTCCCCTGGAGAAAATGGCTGCCTTGGAGGGTGGACTCTCTGGCATCAAACACCATTGAGGTCCCTCCCCTGCCCAAACCCCGCCCTCCTCAGGCTCCACCCTTCCAAGACCTCCAGGTATTTCCCAACGCAGAGTTGGCGACCTAGCTCTAGGGGAGGAAGCTAATTAAACCCTTGCCATAGTTTAAGGGTGCTCTGGGCTGGGCTTTTCCGGAAGTGTCTTTCCCACCCAGCTGTTGGAGCCTTTTCTGGGTGTCTGGGCTCTGCTAAGTTTGTGGCCTAACAGGAGGGTTTACTTTGATGTGTTTAAGTTGGGTGTGTAGCTGTCTTCTGTGGATATGGCCGTAGCTCAGTGGTAGCTTGGCTCAATGGTAGAGCATCTGGTTGGCATGCAGAAGGTCCCAGGTTCAGTACCTGTCATCTCCAGTTAAAAATGGATCTGGCAGCAGGTGATGTGAAAGACCTCTTTCTGAAACCTTGGAGAGCTGCTGCCAGTCTGAGTAGACAATACTGACTTTGGACCAGGGGTCTGATTCCATATAAGCCAGTTTCATGTCAGTGTTCATATAGTATAGTGGCAGAGCATCTGCTCGGCATGCAGAAGGTACCAGGTTCAGTCCCCAGCATCTCCAGTGAAAGGGTCTGGCAGTAGGTGCTGTGAAAGACCTCCGCCTGAGACACAGAAGAGCTGCTGCCAGTCTGAGTAGACAATACTGACTTTGATGGACCAGGGGTCTGATTCTGTATAAGCCAGCTTCTTGTGCTCATGTACACATTTGTGGTCTTTGCATGTCGCCTCTGAATTGCATGAGGCCACTGGAGTACCATTGGGGAGATGAGACTGGAGGTACAGCCACACAATATCTGCACATGTGGCAGCCGTAATGTGCCAACCATCTCCTCTTTCTCTCCCCGTTTAATTGATTTGGGCTCTGATTTCAAACCGTTAAAGCACAGTGTTGGGTGTAGAGCTTAATTCCAGAGGGACAGCAGTTTTTGGCCTATTCCAGGAAAAAAAGGAAGTCTTTGGGCACCTTAAAGACTAACAGAATTTTATTCCAGCATAAGCTTTTGTGAACTAGAGTTCGCTGTGGAAAGCTTGTATTGGAATAAAATTTTGCTAGACTTCAAGGTGCCACAAGTCTTCTGTTTTGTACCTTAAAATAATCATGGGTTTCTGAGGATCAACATTCTTGTGTTTAAAAATGCAACTTCTAAGCCTTTCAGTTGTGATGTGAGACTTCCCAGTGTGTAGACATGGTCTGGTGAAATCACAGAGGCATGGGCGAGGGTTGCCGAATTGGGGGTGGGGGCACTTTTTGGACTGCTGAAATTGCCTTTTCCACAGCTAAACTTGCAATAACCTTTATCGTTGTCTTCTACCAGTGGGTGAAGACTTTTTTGTTTGGCATGCTCCCAGTAATTGTTATTGGGTTTTGGTGTTGTGTGTTTATACTGTTGAATTGTATATATTTATTTTTAAATGCTGTTTTAATGTTCAAATATTTTCATGTTTGCTGCCTTGGGGACCTATTTGGGTAGAAAGGCTGCATAAAAATGTTTTAAATAAATAAACATGCCACTTCAAAAAAATTCTCTTGCAGAAAAAGAGTTGTATATGAAATCTGTCTACTTCCTATGTGTTGCAAAATCGAGTTTCTCTGGACCCAGAAGTCTGAGGGTGTGTCATCTTTGCTCTGCACTGATGGCTCAAACGTGAAGCCACCTATGAGCAACAAGGTTAATGGTGGACTACGTACCTTGAGGACTAACTAAGATGCCTCCTGCAGGTAATAAACCAGGCGAAGAATGGCGTGACAGCAGATCGTAGTAAGGCTGGTGGCCCAGCAGGTGGCACGCGGGGTCCTTTGGGAGAAATCAGCAACAGGCTAGCAAGGAGAAGAGCCAAAGCAGTCAAGGTAAACCCCACAGGTCGGTGCTGAGCTGCAGGGAAGTTGGTTTTTGAGCTCTGCGAGTCACATTCGGCCTTCATTTGGCAGAAAACAGAGGCTCTCCATGGAACAACTGAAGAGCCTACCAGATCAACCCATGAGCCAACAAAAACCCAGCTTTCAGAACTGGGCTTATCAGAGAGCCATCCAACAAAGGTGGTAAGTTGGGCATTTTTTGTTGCAATCTTGTTCTTGTTCCACAAGCAACGCTTATTGCTGTAATGTGTGGCTGCAATTGCTGTAAGTGGCTGCAATCTGGAGAGCTCCCTCAGGTACTCCCAAAGCCATGTGTGCGCTTGGCGAGAATTCTTGGCATGCATCACTTTCTGTATCGGAAGCAGCTTCTAGAGCTCCCCTTGTTTGCAAGGCAGCTTGCCTGCAGGAGGGAGGGAGGGAGGGATTGCGTGACTGTGCTGTTCCACAAATGCATTCAAGGCTGCTGCCTTTGCAAGGATGTGTCACCTGACACAGACATCAGGAAGGAGGATGTTGCATGGCTCTGGTGCAAACAGTGGGGTCCCCTTTCTGTAAGAGTGATTCAGCGTGCCCCTTATCCCCCCCCCCCAATTCCTGGCTGTGGGTGCGGGAACTGCTGACACATTTATGGATTTACAGGAATGGTCAGGTACGGCAGGTGAGCAAGGTTGGCCGTGTCTGTGTTGATGGTAACTTGCTGTCTGGCTGCATCATCCCTTTTGAGCAACTGTAGAGCTCTCCTCAGGGATGCCTGGGGGCTTGCGTATTTTCATTTGTTTGCTTGCACTACCTGTTCACACACTTGATCCGAATATTCTCCTCCTTCCTTGGAATGCAGTTACTGTAAGTAAACTATAAAATGGATATAGCTATGAGTTTGCAAGGCAGTAATAGTGCCTGCTTGGAATTTTTCTTTGCCAAGGACCCTCATAGTAGGGTGTGAGAAACCTGCTAGTCATGTGTTCATAACCATTGTTGTTTTATACTTATTTAATGTGGGTATTGCCCTGTTCCTTTTTTATTTTTTTTTGTTACCTGCTGGAAAATGTATGAGAAGAGTATGTGATGCTCCAGGACTACGAAGTTGGCTGATATTTTCTGTTGCTCTTGACCCTTTTTGTGTGTGCCACCACCCCTTCCCAATTTATGCCAAATAAACCTCAGGTGAAAGTCACTGTCGTGTCCCACAACTCTCGGCCTGGAAAATGGGGCCTTCTGGCCTGTCCTTCTAGTAAATATCTTGGCTCTTCTGCTATCTGTAGCTTTCTGTGTCTGGAAATTGAACACAACCCTTTGTGCATTGGATAAATTAGATAAGAGGGAATTAGATAAGCATATGGAGCAGAAGTCCATCAGTGGCTATTAGCCACAAGGTATAGATAGGAACTCTCGGTCTGGGGCAAGTGATGCTCTGGATTCTTGGTGCCTGGGGGAAGCAACAGTGGGAGGGCTTCTAGTGTCCTGGTCCCACTGCTGGACCTCCTGATGGCCCCTGGTATTTTTTGCCACTGTGTGACACAGAGTGTTGGACTGGATGGACCATTGGCCTGATCCAACATGGGCTTCCCTTATGTTCTTATGTAAGTGGGCTACTACTCGGCTGCAGTTAAAGTCATTTGCCTCTCAGCTGCCAAGCTGCTTTGTGTGGGCTGTTGGGAGACCATGTTAAGACCTCTGCCTTCACCTGTTTAGTTAGCAGAAGAAAAGACTGGATGGGGCTGAGACCGAGGCCTCTCTTAAATAGTCCAAGCACTGCCTCTTGAATTGTGGTGTAAGCTTTCTGTGGCCTTTATTGCCAGGTGGCACTAAGGATGAAAACATTGAGGGTACAGCAGGATGTGGGTGGAAAGGACCACAGGCAGAAGGTTCCTGGCCGGTCTTTATCTTAAGAGGAGCCTGGCCTCAGGTTTCTCTTATTGACTTCTAACTAGCAACCCGTTTCAACCGCTATGGATGCACCTATAGAAGAGGACCTGTGTCAAGCTTTCTCAGAGATGCTGCTCAGAAGTGGTATAGAAGATGTTGATGCTGATGACAGGGAGGATCCCCAGATGTGCAGTGACTACGTAAAGGACATCTTTTGGTACCTGAGAAAGCTTGAAGTATGTACACCAGAAGGAGCAGGGTTTAACGTTTGGTGTAGTGGTTAAGTGCGCGGACTCTGATCTGGGAGAACTGGGTTTGATTCCCCACTCCTCCACTTGCAGCTGCTGAATGACCTTGGGCAAGCTATAGTTCTGTCAGAGCTGTTCTCTCAAAGACAGTTCTGTCAGAGCTCTCTCAGCCCCACCTACCTCACAGGGTGTCTGTTGTGGGGAGGGGAAGGGGAAGGAGTTTGTAAGCCGCTTTGAGACTCCGAGTGAAGGGCGGGATATAAATCCGATCTCCTCCTCCTCCTCCTATGTTCTGCCTTATCCGTTGCTGAAGAGCATTGGGCTGTTTGATCTGAAGTTTGGTGGTGGTGGGAGCAACCTGATCCTTGGGGCTGTCCTCCGTTACCCTTTTGAACCCACTTTCTCTCTTTCTCCCCATCGAAATGCATTCCAGGGTAGCATTTTGGGCAAAGAGGCCTTCTTGTTCTGGCTGGTGACAGCTGTGAACATGGGGAAGATGGTATCTGAGTTAACTTCCAGTGGCCCAAGCTGGTGACAAACGGTCTGGCTCCTGGTCGGAAGACTCGGCCCACACCCAAATACACCTTCTCTCTTAACAGCTGCAGCAATGCGTGTGTCCTTTCTACCTTGACGGAACAGAGCTCAACGGGCGGATGCGGGCCATTCTGGTGGACTGGCTGGTCCAAGTCCATGCAAGGTTCCATCTCTTGCAGGAAACACTCTACATGTGTGTTGGCATCATGGATCGCTACTTGCAAGTAGGCCGAGACCCGCCTTACACTCACCCTGTTCGACTATAGGCTTAGCTGTCTGCAGGCCTCCTGTTTCAGAGCATGGGGGACAGGGTTCTAGTTACCGCCTCCCCCTTGAAATGGGGCTCTTGGGGACCAGAGCAGTTGTAATCTGATTTGCATTGTGAGCCCGGGGTGGGGTGGGGGTAGACATTCTCTAATTCTCATTTTAAAAGTGTGCTAAATCTCTAATGGAAGCTGATGGACTTAGAAGCATATAATGCTAGGTGAATTTTACCCATTCTGCCTGTGGAGTCCCAGTAGGCAGAGCTTTGAATGGCTAAGAACTGGGTCTCTTACCATGATAGCTGTAGTCAACCTAGCAGGACTGACTCTATGACTCACTATGAAATTAGGCAGATGGAGAGAGGGAGGGCAGGAAGGGATGAGCCAGTGCTCAACTCTCGTGGCCCTGTCTTATATGTCCGGAGGAATGCTGATCACCACTTTGGGGTCAGGAAGGAATTTTCCTCCAGGCCAGATTGGCTCAGGGATCCTGGAGGTTTTCCACCTTCCTCTGGACATAGAGCAGGGGTCACCGGGGGAACGGGGGGAGGGGAAGGTAGCTGTGAATATCCTGCATTGTGCAGGGGGTTGGACTATATGACCCTTGGCATCCCTTCTAGTTCTGTGTTTCTAAGCCATTTGAGGCAGTTCAGTTGAGCAGCTTGTAAGGATCGACTCCTGCCTATCGTGCTGTCAAAACTCACTCTCGCTTTCAGAAGAGTTTTGATTCTGAAACGATGAAGTTGAAAGGGCTGGGTCCTTGATAGTCACATACAAGCCTGGCCGAGAGACACCCCCCCCCCCGGCCTAATGATAACCACTTGTGTGTACTCAAATAGGCTCAGGCGGTCTCCCGTAAGGAGCTCCAGCTGGTGGGCGTTTCCGCCATGCTCCTGGCTTCCAAATACGAAGAGATCTACGTGCCGAGAATCGTGGACTTTGTCTATATCACAGACAGAGCGTATACGTCGGCCCAGATCAGGGCTATGGAACGCAAGATCCTGAAGGAGTTGGGCTTTGTTCTCGGCCGTCCACTTCCACTACACTTCCTGAGAAGAGCCGTCAAAGTCTGTGAGGTTAGCTCCAAGTTCCAGCCACTAGGATCTGCTCACCTGTAGGAGACCCTTATAAGAATGGGGTGTTAGGCTGCAAAAAAGACATCTGGGGGTACCCATGGCTCTTCAAACAAACTGAACAGAGCTCATAGAGGGTTGCAGTTCCATGGAAGAGTCCTTATTTGGCATGCAGAAGGTCACAGGCATCTCTAGTGAAAAGAATCAGGTAATAGGTGATGGGAAAGACCTCTGCCTGAGACCAATGCTCCCTCTAAGCTGTGGAGTCTTTTGAGCAGGAATCCTGCTTTGTGAGCTACTAGCATTAAAGTTGTGAGCAAACGAATTGGCTACTGCATAAATTAGTTTGCTCCGGTGCCCTCTTTCCTGAGCTAAGACAAAAATGTGTGAGCCAGAGGCTAACAAACTGTGAGCTAGCTCACACTGACTCAGCTTAGAGGGGACACCGCCTGAGAGACCCTGGAGAGCCGCTGCCAGTCTAAGTCGACAAGACTGACCTTGATGTGGACCGATGGTCTGATTCAGCTTCATGTGTGAGGGGGCAGAGAACAGGTGGAGAAGAAGAAGAAGAAGAAGAAGAGATTGGATTTATACCCTGCCCTTCACTTGGAGTCTCAGAGCGGCTTACAAACTCCTTCCCCTTCCCCTCCCCACAACAGACACCCTGTGAGGTGGGTGGGGCTGAGAGCACTCTGACACAAACTGCTCTTTTTCAAGGACAGCTGTGCCAGAGCTTGTGACTGACACAAGGTCACATCAGCAGGTGCATGTGGAGGAGTGGGGAATCAAACCTGGTTGTCCCAGATTAGAGTCCGCACACTTAACCACTACACCAAACTGGTGTATCCAAGTAAATGTGACTTGTTTTTCGAGCCCTGCATTCAGAAATGTATGCAGGTCAGAGCCTGTTCCCAGGGATCCTGTGGACACTGATTCCAGAAAGGACAGTCATCGAGAGCCAGTTTGGTGTGGTTAAGTACGCGGACTCTAATCTGGGAGAACCGGGTTTGATTCCCCGCTCCTCCTCCTATTGCAGCTGGCTGGATGACCTTGGACAAGGCTTAGTTCTGACAAGAGCTGTTCTTGAAAAAGAGCCGTTTCTGTGTAGAGCTCTCTCAGCCCCACCTACCTCACAGGGTGTCTGTTGTGGGGAGGGGAAGGGAAAGAAGTTTGTAAGCTGCTCTGAGACACCTTTGGGTACTGAAGGGTGGGGTATAAATCCAATCTCCTCTTCTTGTTCAGGCAGTGTTTCTGCTTTAGTACCCAAATTGTGTGAGGTGCGGGGTCTGCGGTCTCTGGGGAAGTGGCTAAAAGTAAGGAGAGAGGCTGCTTTAAGAAAGTGGGAAGCGCAGGGTGGGTAGGTAGACCGGTAGCAGGAAATACAGCATGGGTGGTGCATCTAAGGATCTGTGAAGCAGGTGTGACGGAGAATAGGAAGGCACACAGAACTCCGATCAGGTCTTCTGGCTGTAGATGGTCACAGAGCTGGGGAAGGGGGTGGGGAGTATGTGACCTTCTGTGTGGGTCTTGGACAGCTCGAAGTACTGGGCCACGGTCACAGCGGTCCTGCTCTTTTGTGCTGCCAGGCAACAGCTGAAGTATACATGCTGGCAAAATATTTGATGGAACTGACCCTCGTGGACTACGACATGGTGCACTACAACCCTTCGGAGATAGCTGCTGCAGCTCTCTGCTTGTCTCAGAAGGTCTTTTTGCAAGGCCACTGGGTGAGTCTCCGTTAACTGCTGTTTGTGTTACTAACGGCAGATCTGAGCAAAGAATGAAAGTCTGTGGGCTGCAGATGCCAACCCTTTTGAGGAGGGCTGGGAAGTGCAGCTAGGCTACGGCACCTCAACGTTGCCTTGGAGGCATACCCAGAATGATTTACAGGTTTGTCTGGGGTACAAATTCACCAGGGTTCTGATGCTGATACAGCCACGTGGAGGCATTTTATTGGTGACAGCCTGAAAGAAACCCAATTCTGGGCTGACTGATAGCAGGGGTACGTGACCAGGCAGGAGAAGGTTCCTTCCAGGCTTTTGATGGTCAGTTCCTTCCTTCAGGACCCAAAGCTGCGCCACTACACTAGCTATGAAGAAGACAGCCTGACCTTGGTCATGAGTCATATGGCCAAAAATGTAGTGAGAGTGAACAAGAATCTAACAAAATACACTGTAAGTATCTCTTGCCTTCTGTCAGCGACTAGGTACTGTTGGCTGTGGTTCTGCTGCTAGCGGCAGCCACTCTGGGTGGGTGGGTGGCTTCTTCCCTCAGAAGAAGTGGCGCATGGAGGCCACCCCATCTCTTAAACACAAAGTTGCCCTCTGGAAGTGAGTCCTGAGTTCAGAATTCGTCTGGACAAGAGAAAGTGTGGGGGAGGTGGGGAATGAGCCATACGTTGCTTCCTGGCCAGGTTTGTCTTCAGGAGAGAGCCATTGGACCTTCACCCTTTAAAACCACAGTTAAGTGGGATGGCAAGAGGCCCCAACTCACCCATCCCTACCAGCATACCCTTTGCTACAGCGGACTGCTAGTACCTTAACAATGTCTTTCCTTGCAGGCGGTCAAGACCAAGTACTCCAGCAGCAAGTTCCTGAGGACCAGCACCATCCCTCAGCTGAACTACAGCACCATCCGGGACCTTGCTGCACCTCTGATGGGAGAATCGAGGCTGCTGACATGAGCGAGGGAAAGGGGTCCTTTGGGAGGTGGCCCTGGGTGGGGGGGCTTTTAAAGACTGGCAATGAAGAGTGTGCTCTTAATTTAATAGTCTGTATCTGTCTTGTCAACAATAAAACTCTTGTAGAAAACCTCTTTTCCCAGGCTCTTTTTCGGGAGCCCGAAGGGGCATGCCTTCACCAAGTTGCATGCAAACACCTCGTCTCCTCTGCATGGTACTGTCTTCGGTATGGGAAGGCAGCAACAGAAGAAGCTTCTCAGGCAGGTCAGGGTTATTTGAGTAGGAGATGTGAGGTGGACTTACCCAGTTCTTCTAAGCTGCAGCATTTCATGTCTGAACTATAGCAAGGTACTGCATACTGGAGGGGGCTATTAGTGGTTAAGTATTGGGGGTCCTTGCTCCCTTGTGCTGTCCAATGGCTAACTCCGTATCTCATCTCTGAATGTGTACAAGGGTAAGCCTCTAGTCCAGGGGTGTCAAACTGATTTGTTACGAGGGCCAGATCTGACATAATTGTCTCTTTGTCGTGCCGGGCCATGTGTGCCAGGTACTGAAGATACAGGACAGCATCTGGTTAACTCCGAGTTGGTGTGTCCTCACCGCAAGGCCCCCTGGGGTGGAAGGGGGGTGCAGAGGAAAACCCAGAGAGGCAGGAGTGCAATGCTGGGCAGATGCTCCCGTGATGCTTGACTGCTGCAGAAGAGGTTGTTCTGCTATGCTGAACAGTGGATTGGCTTTTCCCCCTCCCCCCCCCCCCCCCCAGCTCCCTTCCTTGCATCAGTTGCTCATGGGCCGCATAAGAGCCCTGGACGGGCAGGATCCGGCCCCTGGGCCTTATGTTTGACACCCCTGCTCTAGTCGATAAGGCTAGGAGATTCCTGTTAAAGTCTGGGTGAGGCTCTTGCCTGTTGTCCATGATGAGAAGAAATGGGCCAACAGTAAGTTGAGGACAGACAAAGGACAGGATGTCTTCCTTCATAACTGAGATGCAGTGATAGTTTCTAGGCTAGATGGCTAGCTTTGAGAGCTTATAAACCTAGAATGAATGACATTTGTACTCATTTAAGTTAAATACTCTTCCAGTGGTTATTGGTTGTATTTTTTTAAAAAAGCTGTCTTGGCTATGCTCTTGGAAAAGGGGGGGGATTGTGTGGCACACAAGCACATGTGGTCTGGGGTCCTTATTTCTCGCACAACAATAGTGCCTCAGTCTTTCACTTAAAGAACAGAACTGATACATAAAAAAGGCTCCCTCAAGGTCTGTTTTTATTGACGGAAGTTGATGAGCAATGGCCATGGCTGACAATCCTGCTAATAAAGCCCAGCTCTTGGCTGGTGCGGAAGGCCGCCGGGCTCAAAAGCTGTATTAACACTGTCTCTGTCCCTTAAAGAATAGTGCATATGTAGAAGTACCTGGTCCCCCCCACCCCCACAAATGCTAAAATCAAGCTACCTTTATGGTTACGTACAGTGGGCTACTGTCATATACATTCATACAGTTTGTCACTTACTTTGGTTTTTTTTAAATGTACACTGTATACTGCTCTTAAGTACAGCTTCCTTCAAGGGGGAAGAGAACCCTTCCCCTTTTAACAGGTACAGCAATAACACAAACCAGCATGGGCCAGCCATCTCTAAAACAATCAATGCAAACAATTTACAGCATCCTATATCATCTCCTTTGGTTGCAGTGCCTTCTGGGAATCACCATAATCTCCCAAGCAAACTTGAATCAAGTCTGCTTAAATAACAGTCTTTAAAAAGGGGTGAAGCAACAAGATTCCACGTAAGAGAGGGGGGGGAAATCCTACTTAGGCAGGTAGCAGCAGCATAACTTATTACTACTGGGCACCTCTGCAGTATTCCTACCCGAGGAAATGAGCATCTGCTGTCAACCGGGGGCAGGAAAATGGAGTAGAGGCCCCTAGGGCCACAGAAGGCACTTGTCCAACAGAGCTCTTCTACCTTTTGGCCCCTGCAGAATGCCTTACCTATTCCAGGATTGGACTCAAGGCCTCCTCTTCCTTCGTGAGAAAATTAAAGGGTTAAATAAAAAATAAATAAGTTGCTCGTTTGGCGATGTGCTTTGGCCAGGTGGAACGTAAACAGAGCAACTGTTCCCTCCAGTCTTCCTTCTAACGTCACAGATGATACCCCGCAGAGATTCTGCACAGAATCCACGTTTTCCAAGTCGACAACAGCGAGAAAACAGCACAGCTGGCTTCTTGGTGCTCAGGAAGGGTCTCTTGGCCAGCAATGTCACACCTTGGTCACGTAATTGTTGGGGAACAGGCCCTGCTTCCCTCTTAACCTGCCTGTCCACCAGCCTGAGGGATCTGTGAGGAAGCAACATAATTTGTTAGAAAGAAACCGGTAAGCCAAGGAACCGAGAAATGACTGAGGACATAGTGGTACTTGGCCAAGGCTCCCTTATGTTCTGCCTGCTATAGCTGAAAGGGAAGATTCATCACCTTTCCCTTTGCTAAACCAAAAGTTTCCTGTGGATGCTACAAACCAAAGCCCTGTCAAACAATATCCTTTTTGAGCTCACAGGCACCTTTGGAATTCTGACATAATGTCGTGGGCGTAGCCACAAAATGGCTGTTACGGGAGGTGGAGCCAGTAACAAAATGGCTGCTGCAGTAGCTTTCCTTCAATCACACAGTGAAAATCCTTGTGCTATGGTGGCAGCTGCTGCCAAAGCAACGTTTTTAAAGCCATGCTAGGCAAAAGCCATACCCAGCAATGAGATCTACCTCGTTAGAGGCTCCATTCTCTCAATTGTGTCTTGATCTAATGTTCAATTGAACTGCAAAAAGTCCAATACAAGATGTTGCGATTTCAGTGCTAGGCTATGCAGGATCTGTACTGCAGCACTGTGGGAAATTCTATATGGTAGTACATCATTCAGAACTCTTGGGCAAGATCTCTAGAGCCAATTAATTTTTGAAAAGGATCAGCATAAAAATACTTCAGCAAACAATACAGATTCTGGCAACTGATCTGTGCGCCTTCTTGAAACACAGATGTCCAAGGTATGGGAAAATCTCAGAAATGAACACACTGATGCTGAAAGTCTACAATGGCCAGACTACTTCACTTGGGCCTGTGCAATATCTGTTATGCTCTGGGTGTGTTACAAAAAGCAGCTTGTTTTGTAAATCTCAATAGTAGGCTCCTTAAGAAAAAATTAAAAGGATACCCTGGGATGACAGTACCATCATTTTGTCAGTCTTAACACCAGGAGCTGGGGGATAGGACGGGGCTACTTCTCTTGTGCCTGGCAAAGATGGCCACAGCGGAGAGGCAAGAACTGAAGGGGTGGGGAGACTGGAGGAGCCAAAACCTGGCATTCTTGAAAATGCCACAATCTGATATCTGTACCTGCCGTGCTGCTACACTGCCCCTTCTAAAATGTTCTCAGGTATTTATTTATTAACACCCATCCTCCAAAAAATCCCCAGAAGGCAGGAGGAATGGTAGACCTCCTTTCTTCTTGCAGTCCTTGAATCTAGAACCTCTGGTAGAGCTGCCGTGTTCCGTGCAGCTGCTGGAGTCTACCGAGGGACCGTGTTGATCTGTGTGTATATGTTAAGTGCCTCCAAGTGGCTTGCTTCCAACTTGTGACCCTATTAATGTCCTCCAAAACATCGTATCCTTAACAGCCTTGCTCAGGCCTTGCAAACTGAGGGCCCTCCTGGCTTCCTTGACTGTGTCAACCCATCTCATGTTGGGTCTTCCTCTTTTCCTGCTGCCTTCAGCTTTTCCAGCACTGCTGTCTTTTTTCCAGCGACTCTTGTCTTCTCATACAGTATTGATTTTTAGTGTTGCACATTTGCTTTTTTAACCCTCTTAATGGAGGCCTGTATCCCCCCCCCCCTTACAACCACTCTACTAATGTGTGTTTTACTCTCCTGGTCCATGACCGTAATAAATTATTGATACTGATTGATATCTGCACCTTCTAACACATGAGGCTGAAGCAGACATGGCACAGGGAGGAAGCCATGCGTGTCAGCTGAGCAAAGAAGAAGAAGAGAAGAGATTGGATTTATACCCCGCCCTTCACTTGGAGTCTCAGAGCGGCTTACAAACTCCTTTCCCTTCCCCTCCCCACAACAGACACCCTGTGAGGTGGGTGGGGCTCTTTTTCAAGAACAGCTGTGCCCGAGCTTGTGACTGACCCAAGGTCACATCAGCAGGTGCATGTGGAGGAGTGGGGAATCAAACCCAGTTCTCCCAGATTAGAGCCTGCACACTTAACCACTACACCAAACTGTCAGCTGAGCAAAGCCAAACCTTGTGCCCATGGAGCAGTGGGGGATGCAAGGTGCCAGGAAACACTCTTACCTTCTTTGAGGATATCGATGACATCATTGGCGTTGAAGCTGAGTTCATCTGTGTCCTGAGCGTCATAGGCGTACAATGCCCTGCACTGGGGTACCTGAGGCTTAGGCTTTGGCTGTGGCTTCGGTCTCCCTCCCGCGGGCGTGGGTCGGTTTGTCGTCTGCCTGCGAGCTCTAGGGAGACAGGTGCAAAAGTCATCATGTGGTGGTGTCCCCAAGACCAGACCTGGTTCATTGTCATATTGAGGCTCCTTCCTACAAGGAAGCCTCACGGAACCATCCATCTTTATTCTGCCCTTTCTCCAAGAACTCAAGACAACAGCTTCTCTTTGGAAACATTTGCAGTTTTCCAATCTTCAGTTTGTCCATGGCAAGAAACAGGGTTAAGAAAAGGGGGGCGGGTTGAAGCCAGGCTGCGCGGTACACAGGTTTCGAAGACCAGTGACTTTATTTTTGTTGCTATACAACGGCACCTGCTCCAGAAGACAGCCCATTTGGGTATCTTCATACAACGTGTATGGCAGGAGTCCCCAACATTTTTGATCCTGTGGGTGCCTTCGGAATTGTGACTCAGTGTGAGTGGGCACAGGCACAAAATGGCTGCCACAGGAGGCGGAGCCAACCACCAAACGGCTGCCACTGCTTACTTTCACTCACACAGTGAAGATTCTTGTGCTATTGTGGCAGCTGCTATCAAAGCAGATCTTCCATGGCCAATCAGAAGGCTAGCTGGGCAAAAGCCCCACCCGGTGCTGCCCACTTTTGAAAAACAGTTGGTGGGCGCCTGGAAAGGTTTTGGCAGGCACCATATTGGGGATCTCTGGTGCCTGGGATTTGTTCAGCGGGAGCAGACAGGAAGATTCTTGTATAGGTTCAGAGGCTGAGGAGCCTACTGACGGCTCCTGAGTCCTGACCATGACTGAAATGGTTCAGGGGTAGCCTGCCTCTGATGACCAGGGAGGGACGCTGATGCTGTTTGAGGGCTTCCTGGTGGCATCCTGGAAAACAGAATGCTTTGCTGGATGAGTCGCTGAGGAGACCTAGTAGGGCCCTTCTGTCCTGTGGTGTTAACTGTGAACCAGCCTTAACAGCTGGCTTTGCAAGAGGAAAGTACCCTGACAGTCAGCAGAGGGTGCTACAGGTTATCGTAATCTTCCCAGAACGATTTAAAAAAATAATAATCCCAACTCTGTGTTTCCATCTTGTGGTTGTGTTTGTATGCACATGAAAGCTTATACCTTGAATAAAACTTTGTTGGTCTTAACGGTGCCTCTGGGCTCAAACTTTGTTTTGTGTTTCCAAGGGACAGCTTCAGCTGACAGTGGAGATTTAGAAGTCAAATATGAATCCATGTTGATGGGAATGTAGGTTTGACTTAAAAATGGCTCTCTTTTTTACTATGGCAGTGCTGTTTAGAATTCTGTAGTGGCTGCAGTGTCAGACCAGGATCTGGCCGACCCAGGTTCAAATCCCCACTCAGCCATGGAAGCTTGCTGGGTGACCATGGGCCAGTCACACATTCTCAGCCTAACCTATATCCCAGAGTTGTCGTGAGGATAAAATGGAGGAGAGGAGAATGATGGGTCCCCACGGAGGAGGAAGGTGGGGTGTAAATAAATAAATAGGACATGATTGAGACTAAAAGACACCTTTGTTTAAAAAGTTCCATTGATTCTAAAGCCAGACCTTTCTGCCCTAGTAGCTGCAGATCCTATTTAAACACCGCTGCAAAGTGCAAGCCGCCCCAACTGAGGTTTATCCCTCTCAACAACCTGTAAAATACTTCCGAGTCTCCGAGATGAATTAGTAATAAAATCAAGGGTCATAAAAGCGTTTTAAAATGAGGGAAAAGATTTCACGACAGCAAAGTCAGAGGAAGTATTGTGAAGGCAAAGTCCCGAGATGGCTGCAAACTTTTTTGCCTACACGAAGCCAGACTTGGTATGTTTGTCTTGGAACATGCCCACAGTCGGTGGCTGCACAGACAGATCCAAGCTGCTGGGTCTGGCCCAAACGTCCAGTCTGTCAAAAAGTCGCCTTGAAATATTCTACAGAACAGGAGCATAAATCAGGATCGAGAAGCACAATGGGACACTTTAAAGAGACTGGAGTTCAGGAAGTATGGGGAGGAGCTGGGGCTCAGTGGAACAGCCTCTGCTTGGCATGCAGAAGGGCCCAGGTTAAATCCCCAGCATCTCCAGTTAAAAGGATCAGGGAGTAGATGACGTGAAAGATATCCTGAAAAGCTGCTGCCAGTCTGAATAGACAATATTGACCTTAACTGACCAATGATCTGATTCAGTATAAGACCGTTTCATGCGTTCATCTGCTTTCCGTGCAGAAGGTCCCAGGTTCAATCCCCGGCATCTCCAGCTGAAAAGGACCAGGCAGTGGGTGATGTGAAACACCTCCGCCTGAGACCCTGGAGAGCGGCTGCCAGTCTGAGTGGACAGTTACTGACCTTGATAGACAGATGGCCTGATTCAGTATACGGAAGCTTTATGTGTTCAAGTACAAGGTAACTTCACTGATCCAGACAGCAGGAGACAGTCCGTCAAAAGACACTGATGGCCTAAAAGTCTTTCAGCCAATTAACCCCCAAACAAACTAGCTAACCAATTCAATGTACACAGAATGCACACAGTGCAACCCTTACCCAGCAGCACCTTGATCCGGCACCCTGAGGAAGTCCAAGCTGTCTGGTTGCTGGGAAATCCTGCCTGATCCTCCAGACACCTGTGGCAATGGTGGGCACGCCATGCTTGTGTACAGACTTCTTTGGCTGGTTCGTTGGCTTGCTGAGCCTTGAGGGTGCAGCACAAGCGGTGGGGCTTTTATCACCCCATTTTGATGAAGACCTGGAAGCAACACAAAGCATGAGCCCGATGGACAGCAGTCTGTCTGTAGCACTAGAAAAGAGCAAGAGTCCAGTAGCACCTTAAAGACAAACAAAATTTGTGGCAGGATATGAGCTTTTGTGAGTCACTGCTCATTTAAGATATTTCTTTAGACTCATGAAAACTCCTACCTTGCCACAAATTTTGTTAGTCTTTAAGGTACTACCAGACTCTTGCTCTTTTCTGCTTCTAGAGCCAATCAGTTCTCTTGGTCTGATGAGAGAGAGAACATTTTTTCTCTTGCCCCACTCCATGCTTTAGTTCATAAGCTTCCATCATGTCTTGTCCCCCAGACATCTTTATTCAAAAACTAAAAAAAACCCCAAACACTTTAGCTTTTCCTTGAACAGAAAGTGCTCTAATCCCCTGAGTCATTTAGGTGTCATTTTGTATAGCTTTTCTAACTCAAGTCCTCTTTTGCACCTTCAGCACTTTATGGTTTCAACCATTAATCACTGTTTAAAAATACTCCAGGGGGAAAAACACGTTATTTATGTTCAGGCAGGAAGTACTGAATGCTACCGCTGTAATGGTAGTCATCTATCCAGGGCAGATGCCAAGATCTGGATAGCCAAGAGGAAAAATTCTGAATGCTCACCAGGGGGAGGGGGAGCGGCCCTGGAAGGGTAGTTGTGGCCTGGAGTCCTGTTGGAGCTGCCTCTGTTTTGGGTCACGTTCCGTCTGGTGGGCCCTAAAAATGGAATGTGGGAAACTCGGTCAAGCGGCCAGCCTCAGTCAAGTAATGGACTCCAGTCGGCAGCTGTTTGTGATCGCTCTGAGCAGCCTCAAGACAGCTTCATACTTACGGGAGTTTTTCGGGAGTCCTGGTCCAATGCTGACCTGCAGCACTTTATTGCTAGGCTTGAGGACAGCCACATCTCCCTGGCCTTGGCTGAACTGCACTTGACGCGACCCTCCGGCACTCCACAGCCCCCAGGTCTCCTTTTTCAGTTTCATTTCAAGTCTAGTGTGAGAGCAGACGAAAGGTAGTTATTACATGCAAGGAAAGTGGCTCACTTTGCAACCGACGGACAGAATTTTCCAGCTCGGAAAGAAGCAGGACTTCTCCCCAAGGAGTTGCGTCCTCAAATACAGAAATCAAAGCTTCGTCACCCATCCCAAAGGCATCACTTAGAAGTCTGCAGAATTTCCATCTCTTTGATGTTTATTCAAAACCAAAAGAAAAAAAGGCCTCTTCCCCGCTGGTTAAATTAGGGCAGGGGTCCCTGTTGAAACCACAGCACCTGCTAACCCCTTTCCTGCTGCCCAGCAAGTGTTTTAAGAAAGTGGGCAGGGTCAGGTGGAGCTTTTGACCAGGCTTCTGATTGGAGAGTTGAAGAAGAGGAGATTGGATTTATACCCCACCCTTCACTTGGAGTCTCACAGCGGCTTACAATCACCTTCCCTTCTCCCCACAACAGACACCTTGTGAGGTAGGTGGGGCAGAAAGAGCTCTTTTGAGGACTGCTCTTGAGAGAACTTGTGACTGACCCAAGGTCACACCAGCAGCTGCATGTAGAGGTGTGGGGAATCAAACCCGGTTCTCCCAGATTAGAGTCCGTGCTCTTAACCACTACACCAAGGTGTTTAAAACATTGCTATGGCAGCAGGTGCCACCACAGCACGAGGATCTTCACTGTGTGACTGAATGCAAGCAGCAGCAGCCATTTCGTGGCTAGCTCCACCTCCTGTGGCAGCCATTTTGTGGCTATTCCCACCATGCTCTGACAGAATTCCAAAGGTGCCTGCAGGCTCAAAAATTTTTGGAACATCAGATTCAGGGTCTTCTCCTGTCTTATTCTTTATATTTAAAAGAACACCAGGGAAATGACACCAAAACACTATTCAGTATTTGATAGTCCAACACAATTCCAGAAGCAACAGGATTTTTTTTAAAAAGGTTCCGAGCCCGCTGGCTTTTAAAAATCTGCACATCCAATCAAATCTCCAGTGGCCAGTCGGAAGCCTTGCTGGCAGCAGCCTCACATGGCCCACCCACTTTCTGACGGCACTTGGGCTCCAGGAAAGGTATGGACGGTGGGACCCCTGCTCTGAAGAGACCGCTGGCCCAAGGAACTGCTACAAATGCATGACTCTTCAAGCCGGGCAGCAAAAGGAAGAAACATTTTGCAACATGCTACTCACGTATTGCTGAACCTCAGAGGCAGCCTCCTTTGCGTTTTCTCCTCATAGCGCTTGGACAAGAGGCTCAGGAACTCTGTTTTGAAGACGCATTCCAGGAGACTGTCATACTCTTGCTCGTGGAGAACAAAGAGGTCGTCCTGCATGGTGCTGTGGAAACAGATCAGACCACAAGAAGTTCCCAAAGTGCCTCCTGCCTGGAAAAAATTCTAAACACGGGCACTGAGCATGTGTTTGAAACTAGACTGAGTGACAGATAGCCTGCATGTTTGTCTAACTACTCCTTTAAGATGCCCACTTCCCAACATGTTAGCACGCTTTTAGCAGGTCTAAGAAACAGAACCAAGAATAGGGCTATGCAGAAAAGAACAATCCTGATTCTTCCTGGGTGGGGTCACCAGGGATAGGAAAAGTATGTAGTCCCTATCCTGGGGTGGGGTGGGGGGGACAGAGAGGCAGGTCTCCAGGGCATCCTTTTGCCATGTAGATAGTTTCAGAGGGGACCCATGTTGGCCTGCAGTACAATAGCTAGAGTCGAGTCCAACAGCAATTTAGAGACCCAGCAGGATTTTCTGGGTATAAGCTTTAGAGAGTCCAAGCTCCCTTCGTCAGATATTTTGTCAGCCAAAACTCCCTTTGTCAGATACAACACAGGAGGAGGGTACAGTTACCCCATCCTCATACCCTCTTCATCCTCATGTGTAGTTTGACTCATCCTTCTGTAAAAGGAGGCTCAACTTTCAGATACTTTTGAGGTCCTAATTGACCCAAAGGAGCATCGAAAACAAGTGCTGCCCCTTTAATTTATGGCCCTACATGCCTCAATTGGGGTGGGTTGAGTGAGGTGGCTCCTTCCAACTCCTTTGACACTTCAGATGTGGTCTATTCTCCTACAGTCATGGTGGCGACACAACCTGGGGCCTCAGGCATGCCAACCATGAGCTCTCCCACTGAGCCACGGCTCCTGTTCCCTGTGTACCACTAGGCCATTTCTAGTGGACCTCTTAATACTTGATGGTTGCTGGGATTCTTGCAAATAATACTGGGGCTGGCAAAACATGCCCTGATCCAGCAAGGAACATCTATTCTTAAGCAAGACAACATACTTCAGATTACTTAACACTGATTACTTATGCCTTATTTGCCTCTGGCCCTGACCTAGATGGCCCAGGCGAGCATTTTCTCGTTGGATCTCAGAAGCTTAGCCGGGTGAGCCCCGGTTAGTACTTGGAGGGGGGACCACCTAGGAAGCCCAAGATTGCTACTCAGAGACAAGCAATGGCAAACCACCTCTGTGTCTCTGCCATGACCTGGATGGCCCAGGCTACCTCAATCTCATCAGATGTCAGAAGCGAAGCCAGATCCGCCCTGGTTTGTACTTGGATGAGAGACCACCAAGGAAGTCAAGCGTTGTGACGCAGAGGCAGGCAATAGCAAACCACCTTTGAACATTTCTTGCCTTGAAATGTTACAAAAAATGTTAAAAAGTACTGTACCTTATACACCAGAACTGTTTTTATTGAATATAATAACAGAGAATTATAAAAAGCAAGACCTTTATCTTATTGTCTATGTAGTGACAACAGCAAGAATATTGTGCGCTAAGTATTGGAGAAAAAATGAAGTCCCTTCAAAGGAAGAAACTATAAACAAAATATTGGAAACAGAAGAGATGGACAATCTAACAGTAACTTTGAGAGACTATAACAAAGGAAGCTTTGAAGATACATGGTCAAGATTTTATAAATGGATAGAAGAGTATAATACTTAAACTTTAAGGACATACAACCAAAATAGAAGGAAAAAATAATTATGTACTTAACTGTAAGCAAGAGATATACATGAAAAAAGAATAGACTTGGATAATGTATGAGGTCATTAATAAGATTAAAGTATGATGTAAATGGATTCCCTGATCTGTGTATTTATGTATATTTGTTTTGTTCATTATATATATATAAATTTTTTAAAATTCTTTTAAAAAAAGAAAAGAAAATGCCATAAATCAGCTGCAACTTGATGGTGCTTTCCACCAACAATTGCCCCCCGAGCCATGGCCCCCACTCCCAAACAGGGTGTTGTGCACGCAGAGAAACCACGCACACGGTCAGGTCCGCACGTGGCCATGGGAATGGCCCAAGCTTCGCTTCCAGAGACAATAGCCCAAACGGATCTTAGGGCGCACCTATCGGATGGCTAGGATCCGAGAATTGACCTATGGGACTTGGGTACACTGTAAATATCCTGTCACGAGTGTGGGTGTGTGTTTGGGTGTGGTTTGCTACGGGAATATAAGCTGGCCTCTGGCCCGGCTACTGTATCTCAAGTTCTCCTGTATATTATGAGCTGAAATCACTCCTCCATGCATCGGTCTCAATACTTTATGCAGGTGCAGAAACATGAAATCAGCCCAGAATGTTTTTGCTCTGAAGGGATGCTTAGGAGACCAGAAAGAGGAGAGGGGAGGAAGCGAGGTGTAAGAGCAGGCTACCCTTTGTAGCCAGAAATTCTGCCCCATCCCTCTGAACCGGCCCCTCTTTCTTGCCCTCCCAAACTTGAAGGGGCAGCACGGACCTTAAAGAGACGGAAAGAATCCTCTCCACCTCGATCCTCCGCTTCAGCACCTCCTTCACGAGGCCTCGGTCCGGGCCCTGCTTCACCTTTTCCCGCCCAATCAGGTACACAGACTTGGGAGACAGGATGAGGTCTCTCTTGACGCCCTGAAAAGACAACGGGATCTCTGAACGTTTGTGCTCGCGCCGCCAACAGGAACCAGAGCTGAGTGCCCATCATATCCCAGCTCTCAAGCAATTCCCATTGAATTAACAGGCTGGGGCAGTGCCAGCACTTTCCCATGGTTTGTGCTGGAAATGCAGGGCCTCCCCCCCAGTCATACTGCCCAAGAGGAGCACTAGCCATGGACTAAGGTCTCCTGCTCACATCCACACCTTAAACCGCCGGTCATATTTGGTGACCTTGTCGGCAAAGTCGATCTTCTCCCGCTTGCCCACAAACTGGCGCAGCTCTGGGTGGTCCTCCATGCCAATGTAATCCCCCACAAAGTTCCGGTTGATGCTGTTTCGCCTTCTCTCCTTCTTGTTCAGCAGCAGATCAGAGGCTTTGAAGGGAAACGGAATATTCCTAAATGATCTTTGCTGAAGTTTGCTAAGGGCCAAACTAAAGACACACACACAAAATCTCACGTGGGTTGAAAAGCAGTTGGCGAAGGACGGAGGTGTCTGAACAGAAAAAACGGAGGGAGGGACAAGCACTAAGCAGTCACTCACCCATCCATATTAACCTGCAACCTCACAGGTTTCTTTTGTTTGGGGGACAGTTTGTTTTCTAAGCCAGGAGAAATCTCCATAAGAAGACCCCTGCTAGCGTTGCAGAAGATGGGAAGAGGTGGGTTTGCCATGGTTAGAAACAGACAATCTCAGCAAGTCGGAAGAGAGAAATCACTTGGCATGGAAGAGACACAAGAGACACTTTGTCCAACGCCAAGACACCATCATTTGTCTCCAGTTTCAAATGCATAAGGGTCGTTTCTGCCTCTGGGATGGCTCAAGTGCTTTACCCTAATGCCAGCAGCAGCAACATACCTTCTTCTCTCATTTGCACGTATTTCTTCCTGGCAATGTATTTCCGCCACGCCTTCTGGATTGCCCGTGCGTAGCCGTCGTACTTTCGCTCTCGCATCTCTTCCAGCAGGAATAACTGCAGTCAACCAAACATAACTCAGCAGGTTAAAAAGAGGCAGATGTGTATTGCTGGGCAAAGGCGAAGGGTGGCATCGTCATTTTATTTGTTGCGTTTCCACCCTGCCGAAAACTGCACACCAAAACAGCCCATGGCAATTTGAAGCCAGTACAAACATCAAGTGGAATCTAATTTTGAAAAGGTGCTGAGAGGAGGGGTTCTTGGGGGGGGGGGCTGGAATGAGTCAAGACAGATGAGCGCCCTGACCTGGATAGCCCAGGCAAGTCCAATTTCAGAAGCTAATCCAGGGCTGACTCTGGCAAGTATTTGGATGGGAGACCTCCAAAGAATATCAGGGCCAGGAGGCCAGAGGCAGGCTTTCAAGCCACTTCTCTGAATGTCCTCCGTGCCCCAGTAGGAGTTGCCAGAGGTTGCCATGACTTCCAGGCACGGGCACACGCATGCACGGGGAAAAAAATACAGACGAGCAACTGGTTTCTGACTTTTCTTCCACTGGCCTTATTGCTGGCAGCTGCTAAAAGGGGAGCCCCTTAAACGGACTTTGAATGGAGGTGACCACTGAATCAATGGAGAGCACCTTCTTAAAGATGACTGTCATGCCCCAGATTACAAAAACAGGGCCTGAACCAGAGGAAGGTGATATGGCTAAGTCCCACTGTGATTTCCCACTGATGCCAAACTTCTTTGGACTGTGCAGGCAAGAAGGCGATCTGAGGAACTTTTGCCCATTTTGGAATTTACGTCCTCTGGTCATTCACCATAACCTGAAGAGGGAACGTTTTCCAGAGGAAATGCAAGAATGAAGAGGCATCTGTGCCATGAGGTAAAGGCCTCCACATTATGAGGCAGACGTTGGGCATTG
>NW_015160846.1:1084466-1127398 GCF_001447785.1 Gekko japonicus | reverse complement strand
CATGTTCATTTCAGTGTGGTTTGTGCACAGAAGAACAGTTGGGTAGGTTCTGCCCCATATTAACCTGTGTGCGTAGGGCAGCACCATCTGGATTTCCATTCTTTGGCCAGCCCTAATGGAACTTTCTGGAAAGTAGCTATTACAGTACAAATGCAGACAATGCCAAGTTTGGATTTTGTTCAGGAAGCCCCACAGACAATTGCCAAGGTTTCACCTTCCTTCAAGAAATACGCCTCCGATCAACCAGCAAGTGATCAAAAGGAGGATATTTTTGGACTTCCTGAATAAAAGACAGCTCCTCTGAAAGTTCAAATAGATCCTGCCTGTCTTGCTAGCTTCACATCTGCTTCCAAACTGTACAAAAGAAAAAGAGAACCATCACAGCTGAGAGAGAATCACAGCATCTGTTCCGTGTTCTAATCAACTTGGTTGAGTTTGCCTGCTCTTAGAATCATAGAATCACAGAGCTGGAAGGGACCTCCAGGGTTATTTAGTCCAACCCCCTGCACAATGCAGGGAATTCACAACTATCTCCCCCCCACACACAAAAAGAGTGACCTCTGCTCCATGCCAGGAAGATGGCAAAAAACCCTCCAGGATCCCTGGCCAAGCTGGCCTGGAGAAAATTGCTTCCAGGCCCCAAAGTGGCGACCGGCATTTCCCTGGGCATGTCAGAAAGGGCCACAAGAACTAAGCCCTGAGGCAAGCCTTCCTGCCCCACCGTCGCGTGATCTGCCCAAGTCCACAGAATCAGCACTGCTGTCAGATGGCCATCTAGCCTCTGTTTGAAAACCTTCAGAGAAGGAGAGCCCACCACCTCCCGAGGAAGCCTGTCCCACTGAGGAACCACTCTGTCAGGAAGTTCTTCCTCATGTTTAGCCAGAAACTCTTCTACTTGCTTTTTAAAAATTTTATTATGGGGTTTTGCTATTTATATGGCTTATTCTTTAAATTTTTGGTAAGCTACCTTGAAGACTTACACAAAGGCAGGGCAGAAGTTCCTTAAACAAAACAAATAAGTAAAAGTTCCATGCTTATTATGGCTCTTAAAGTTTCAGAAGGGAGCCATGTTGGTCTGCAGTAGAGCACGCCGGAGTTGAGTCCAGGAACACCTTAGAGACCCACAAGGTTCTTTTCGGGTATGAACTTTTGAGAATCAGAACTCCCTTTGTAACAACAACAACAACAAAGAACTCCCTTTGTCAAGTACAAGTAGGAATGGCTAGATTCGAGTCCAGCAGCACTTTAGAAACAAACAAGATTTTTGCTTTATGCGCTTTGGGAAGTCAACACTCCCTTCATCCGATACAAGTCAGAATGGAGACTTCCAAGCCCTTCTACCCCAGTCTGATAGTGAGTGGGCTGTCGCAAAGAAAGGATGCAAAGGCACAATGTACATTGATATCAGCTTGATTAAAGCAGAGGAGAAACGCTTAGGGCAGGGTTGCCAACCTCCAGGTGGCACTTGGGGATCTATAGCTATTACACCTGATCTCCAGAATACCACGATCAGTTCCCCTGGAGAAAATGGCTGCTTTGGAGGGTGGACTCTATGGCATTATACCTTGCTTAAGTCCCTCCCTGCCCTAAATCCTGCCCATTCCTGGATCCACCCCCCAAAATCTCCAGATATTTCCCAACCCAGAGCTGGCTTAGGGCGCACATCAAGCAACTCCAGTTCAAGAAAGCTTTGCCATATCAACCATGTTCGTCTTCACAGTGCCACAAGGCTTTTTCTGTAATACCAGACTTAACTCGGCTTCCTTCCCATCTAGAATTTGCCAGTGAGGTGTGAGCGGATTACTGTTTCCAGCCCACCCCCTCTTCCCAAAATAATGAGTATGCCTCCCCTTCTCTTAGCCAGGGGAGGGAGTGGCAGAACAAAACCAGTAGCTCCCAGCAACACGGCTGGTGTAATCTCCTCCCAGCAGTCCTGCTAATTGCAGTGTCTCTATCAAAGAGCAGCAACCCGGTCTGATGCAATTAGAGCCACGCCAGAAAAAACACATCTTAACAATTACAAGAAGGGCTGTGGAAAAAAAGAGAGGTCATGAAAACCAGTCTTTCACGTGGGGACTCTCAGCCCTCCCGATCAAGAGACGCAATTAATATTACAGAACACTTTGATCTACCCAGATGCAGCACAGACGCAAACTGGGAACCAGCCTGAGGAATCTTAGCTCCCACCCTAGTTGGGGAAGGAGGAAGGCGTATTTCCAAGGCTGGGTCCTGCTCTGCAAACAGACAAGGCTGCACTGAGACTGGACCTTAAATAAATAGGGGAGGGCATATCTGCATTCCCAGAAACCGTGAGAGTGTAGCTGCATAGATAGACTGGACTATGGATTTCACAGTGCAGATTTCTCAGCACCTTCAACAAGCAACAGTTGTCAGGACTCCTAAGGGGAAAGCCATGAGAGTTATGCTCAAGTAGATATTATGACTTGTAAAGAATCGGGACTGGGTTCCCTGGACCCAACTCATGTTCTCTGCAATCACACAGGAGTGCGGATAACTGTTTTTTAAATTACTGCAGGAGCCTTATGGCGCTGGGGACTGTGGCATGAACGAGGAGGGGCTTTTGCCTCCCCCCCATGCTTCCCCCCCCCAAGCCAAAATGGCCATTTCCAACCCAGACCCAACTCATTAGGACAGTAACATGAATTTACCTGGACAGCCCAGCCTAGCCCAATCTTGTCCAATCTCAGAAGCTAAACAGGGTTGGCCCTGGTTAGTGCTTATAAGAGAGACTACCAAATAAGTCCAGGGTTGCTACGCAGAGGCAGGCAATGGCAAATCTCCTCTGTTTTTCTTTTGTCTTGACCTGGATAGACCAGGCTTGTCTGATTCTCATCAAATTTTGGAAGCTAAGCAGTATCTGCCCTGGTTTGTCCTTGGATGGTAGACCTCCAAGGAAGTCCAGGGCTGCTACGCAGAGGCAGGCAATGGCAAATCTCTTCTGTTAGTCTTTTTTCCTGACCTGGAAAGACCAGGCTTGCCTAATGCTCATCAGATTTTAGAAGCTAAATAGGATCAGCCCTGGTTATTCCTTGAATGGGAGACCACCAAAGAAGTCCCAGGGTCGCTACACAGAGGCAGGCCATGGAAAACCATCTCTGAATGTCTCTTGCCTTGAAAACCCTATGGGGTCACCATAAGTTGGCTGTGACTTTACAGTAATTTCCACCACCACCACCTAGCTTGAGCCTCAGACTGAAGTGCAACAGATAAGCTGGTAGTCTAAACAGAGATCTGTGTGAGTTGTAATTGTTTCCTCAGTTCTCTGAATTGACCCTAAGAGGTGGGCCCTTGTTACTTCCATACTGCTGCTGGAGCACAGGGGTTAAATTAATGAGTTCTGAGCTGAAGACACTAGTTCGGCTCTCTCAGCTCAGCCAGAAACTCACTGGGAGGTCTCAGGGAAGCCACCCTCTCTGCCTCAGCTGCCAGTCTATAAAGTAGGGATTACAACACCTTGAGCCAACCTTGTGTTGCTATGGAATGAATGCATGCAGGTGGGCAATACTGTTTCACAATGAGGGAACCGAGGAAGAGAATTTTGTGGCCAGGCCCACTCTACCTGCCAGACCACGAGATTGGCAAGCAAACTGTCCCCCGATGACCCTCTGTTCACCCCCAGTGGAAGAGCTGGAAACCTCAGCCAAGTCAGGGCAATCCCATTGGTCTGCAGTAAATCGCTAGCACCTTAAAGACCAACAAGATCTGACAAAGAGAGTTTTGACTCTTGAAAACCTATAGCCCCCAAAATCTTGTTGGTCTCTAAGGTGTTGCTAGACTCGAATCCAGCTCTTCAGTCGTTAGTCTTTGGAGAGCGTGCTCTAAGAGGTGAGGCTCCGCCATCGCACTTACAGACTCTGGTGCTTTGATGAAGATTTTTGTCCTCCCCAGCTGGTACTGGTCAGGATCTACGTTGACCGAGTGGAGCAAGTGGAGGACTCCTTGTTTCTCCTCCCCTTTCCAGGAAGGCCAGGTGGCTTTGGTCAGGATGGCATACCTTGGAAGAAGGACAAAAAAGATCATTCTGAGATTTCTTGCACCCCACACCAGGAGAACAGGGTTGCGATCCTGCCACAGTGAATTTCATCCCTTGGCACTGCAGTACTGACGAAAGAGGAGCTGGTGGGAGATCCCCTGGCTCTGTAACCAAGCAAGCACCATCTACAGGGAATAACTAAAACAGAAGGGCCCAAAAGTCTTCAAGCTAACAAGAACTGTATTTTAAAAGAAATATTCCAGGTGTGAACATTGATTGTTATGGAGCTACAGTTAGAAGGGGCTCGCTCCTGAAAGCAGATGGTAGACGCTCGGAGCATGAGTCTTTGGTCTTCTAGCTTGGAGGGCTCTGCACATCCAAAGAAGGCAGACGGGAGATGTGACTTTTTAGACTGATGGGACAGGCTTGAATACACCCTCACTGCATCCAACACAACTGTACCTTAGAAACCTGCCAATTTTTTTTACTACAGCAAGTTTGAAGTGCTAAAATAGATGCAACAAGCCCCTGTAAGCCCCAGAGAAAAAGAAGAGAAGGGCTTTATACCCTGCTGTTCTCTATCTTAAGTAGTCTCAAAGCAGAGAGTACTGAGAGAACTGGGATTGGCCCAAGGTCACCCAGCAGGCTGCATGTGGAGGAGGAGTGGGGAATCAAACCCAGTCCTCCAGATTAGAGTCCACTGTTCTTAACCACTACATCCCACTGGCTCTCAGAATTATAGAGTTGGAAGGGACCTCCAGGGTCGTCTAGTTTGTAAGTTGTAAGGTGATGGATGAATGTACATACATGTCCTTAAGGGAAAAAACACACACGCCAAAATTCAGAGGGCAGCTCAGTTCATGTGCACAGGGAGGGGTGAGACTGACTATTTATCCAGTGTTGGAGTTGCTGGAAAGTAACACAGGTTGGAGTTGAAGAACAAACCCACCACGGCTGTTCTTAAAACTGCCTCTCTGTGTTGGCAACAAGGAAGCAAGAATACTAATTGAAACACATCTGCCCCTCTATAGGCTTCTGTTAGCCTTCTCCAAGAGAGAGAAAACCTGGAAACATTTTCAGGGCTTAATGATTTCCCCTCCCCACTTGATAACCACTTAAAGGAAGGAAGCGACACTTGAAAGACAGTTACCTCTGCAGGAATTTTTTGAACACTCGCCTGTAGGCGTAACCCGCTCGCCGTACTCGAATGTTCTCTTTCAGCCCAAGATACTCCACTTGGTGTTTCACCCTGTGGGGAACAGAGTGGGAAATTAAGAATGTTTCGGTGAGGTTTGGAGTGGGGGCAGGCCAAAGAATGGGAGGGGGGACGAGAGCTGCTTTCAAAGTATCCAAATAGATTAGAAAGGGTGGGGGGATGGTCACTAAAAGCACTAAAGGAAAAGCAAAAAGCAACAGTTTTAAATGACAGCAATGGAAATCTAAGCTGGTAGCAGGAAAGTCTTCCATGTGAAGACATGAAGCTGCCTTATTCTGAGGCCCCATTCACACGGAGGATTTGCCACGCTAAAGGCACGAATGGTAGGCAGATTTTCGGTGCGCGATCACACCGCAACATCTGGGAAGTGTAGCGCACCCATAGCCAACCCGTGGCATCCCGCCAAAGATGCGCAGTAAAAAAATACCTCAGAAAGTGCAGTAGTATCCGGAAAACGTGCGGCAGGGGCAGGCGTCTGATTGTGGGAGTGCTAGTATCCCGTGGCTTCTGGCGCCCGTCCAAGTCCCGTTACAAACCAGATGGTTTCCCTAAGCGCATGCGCACGAACACTAAACTGGAAGCAGTGCATGGAACTGCGCATGTGCACAAACATGGAATGCTTGCCGCGCGGCTTCTTTGCCAGCTCCAGCATCGCCGTGTGATTGCGAGCTTCCTGCCACAGCGCAAATACTTGGGAGACCATGTGATCGAGCTAACACGCTTTATTTTGCCCCGGGGCAAACAGCCACGCCTCACCCCCACGTTATCTGGCCCGTGTGACCGGGGCCTGACTCTACCATCAGCCTCGTCTCCTCTGACAGGCTGCGACTCTCCAGGATTTCACACACTTTTAACAAGAGACTGAACCTTGGGCCTTCTGCATGCAAAGTTGGTGATGGACCACAGATGCACATCCCCACCCCATTTATAAGGATATAGTTTAAGCCTGAACTCTCCCTTGAAGCTATAATGACTAAACTGAGGCTATTGTACTTTGGTCACATCATTAGAAGACAAGAGTCACTGAAAAAGGCAACCATGCTGGGGAAAGCTGGAGGCAGCCGGAAAAGAGGAAGACCCAACATGAGATAGATTGACTCAATCTAGGAAGCCACGGCCCTCAGTTCGCAAGACCTGAGCAAGGCTCTGAACGACAGGCCATTTGGGGGGACATTCATTCATAGGGTCACCATAAGTTGGAAGCGACTTGACAGCAGTTAACACATACACATAGTTTAAGTGTAGTCGGCTAATAAGTATGCTGGTTATCATCCGGCTCTAGTCCTGTGTTGTCACCAAGGAAAGATGAGGCTTATCGGATCTAAAACTCTTGAGTGCGCAATGGTAGAGACTCTGCAGCATTTTGCAGCATTTGTGAGGACAAGAGATGCAGGCATCTACCAAGCTGCCATAAGAAGAGAAGAGAAGAGATTGGATTTATACCCCACCCTTCACTACCCGAAGGAGTCTGATAGCGGCAATCCCCTTCCCTTCCCCTCCCCACAACAGACACCCTGTGAGGTAGGTGGGGCTGAGAGAGCTCTCTTGAGAACTGCCCTTGAAAGAACAGCTCTGAAAGAACTTATGACTGACCCAAGATCACACCAGCAGCTACATGTGGAGGAGTGGGGAATCAAACCCGGTTCTCCCAGATCAGAGTCCGTGCTCTTAACCACTACACCAAACTGGCTCTCAGAATACATCGGAACTGTTTTGCTGAATAAAATTAGACTGATTAGGGAAAGGAGCATCTGCGAAGATCATCCGTTCCAGGAGGAACATCTCTAGGGAATAAGAAGTCTTCCTTGATCCTTGTTAAAATCCTGCATTTCAGCCCTAAGACACTGATGTTCTTTAGGAGGCAGCTGCAGGTTTTATTTAAGACTGCATTTGTTTAAGTTTGCTAGCAGTCCTGAACTGTGATTTTAAATTTTGGCTCTTATGTTTTTATGTGTTTTATTTTATGTATTTTTGTCTGTGTTGTCTCTTGAGCTCAGTAAGGAAGAAAGGCAGCCAATAAATGTTTTGAAACAAAGAATCCTGAAATTTCTTTAGCTTTAAACATTCTGGTCCCACATAAGTCAGCATCAAACTTTTTTTTCTCTTCAGAGAATAAATTGCTTTAAGAATGTGTCACATCTGGCTTGCAACCAAGGCCAGGCTGTGGTGTCAAACAGGAGAAACATTTCTGGTCAGAACTCCCATTGAAATTAAACAGACCCAAACTTCCCTTTGCCGAATTCTCAGATGCTGACCTCCAAAAGAAAGGATTCCCCCCCACACACACACACAAACTGCCTTTTCTCAGACAAAAAGAAAAAAAACACACTCAAAGTTTGGCATAGTTTGACACCAGCTGCTTTGCCAGTAAAAGGCATAATACTGTTTTCCCACCAGCACTACACTTGCATTATTCCAGATGTGACCAGGAGGAAAATCTATAAACAGGAAAAGAGACGTTGGACAACTGGCTCTTGTTACTGCTGCTCCACTAGGCGGCTTTGGAATAGGAAGAAATATCTGAACGCGGAATGTTTTAAAAATGTGAACCACTTTTCAAAGAGCTGGCGGACGGAAGACAGGACATCTTGTACTGTTGGAGAAAGCGGCCTGCGATACATGGCAGTTTGAAAACTTAAAATAACTAGAGGGCACAGCTTCCAGTGCAGCATGGGATGTCGCCACTGGGAAAAACAGCTCCCCCCCCCATCCCTTCTGTACAGTGAGCAATGCAAAAGGAATGTCTTGATTCAGAAAAACCACACACACACGCTAATGGGCAACACATCTTGTACTAAAAGAACATGCAAATACACTCAGCTGGGAAGAGTCCTGCAAATTGTAACCTGGATATCAGGGAAAAATGCCTCTGTGTGTGTGTGAGAGTGAGAGAGAGAGAGAGAGAGAGAGAAATCTGAATTTTTAAAATGTCATTGGAAGGGGGGGATTCCACAGTGTTTTGTTAAACTCAAAGTATTAGCAATTTTGCTTCTCTTTGTAATTAGAATGTAAAATTTTTAGACCTGCTCCAAACATTTATCTAGCCCTCCCCAATAATCCCAGCGGTGTACCAAACAATTCCAACGTTGAATTCAAGCATTAATACTGTGCACAGGAGGGATGGGTTGTGGGCATAATCCAGTGGAAAGTTCTTTGGCACAGGCCCCATCTTAATGTGCCAGAGCACTGCTGTGGGATTGCCATTGGCCAGGAGAACTCCCCATGGGATCAGGACCCATGATGCAAAAATGGACCACAACTCAAATCCAGACCTTGATAGGATAGTATGCACAGGGCTGCCCTCAGCATAACTCTTTCCATTTTCTCTTTGTATGTTGAAGACACCCAAAAGAGTCAGAGAACAAGTCTCCATTAGTCTGGTCGGGCTGCCACATCCTAGGGGTGGTCCCCTGCGATGACTTTCAGAGGCAATCTACATCTGCATCGGATGCCGCTCTTGAGCTAAACCTCAAGCATTGGATTCTCTCTCAGATTCTTAAGTGTTAATCCTACCCCACTGCTCGGGGCAGAGACTGTGGCTCAGCAGAAGAGCATCTGCTTGGCATGCAGAAGGCCCCAGGTTCAATCCCCGGCATCTCCAGCTGAAAGGTCCAGGCAGTAGGTAATATGACAGACCCTTCCGCCTAAGACCCTGGAGAGCTGCTGCCAGTCTGAGTAGACAATACTGACCTTGATGGACTGAGGGTCTAATTCAGTACAAAGCAATATAATGTGTTCATCTGCTTGGCATGCGGAAGGTCCCAGGTTTAAGCCCCAGCATCTTCAGCTAAAAGGATCAGGGAGGAGGAGGTGATTGGATTTATACCCCGCCCTTCCCTCGGAGTCTCAGAGCGGCTTACAAACCCCTTTCCCTTCCCCTCCCTACAACAGACACCCTGCGAGGTAGTTGGGGCTGAGAGAGCTCTTTCAAGAAGTGCTCTTTTCAAGGACAGCTCTTGTCAGAACTATGGCTTGCCCAAGGTCACCCAGCAGCTGCAAGTGGAGGAGTGGGGAATCAAACCCAGTTCTCCCAGATTAGAGTCCGCACGCTTAACCACGACACCAATGTGAAAGACCTCTGCTGGAGAGCTGCTGCCAGTCTGAGTAGATAATTACTGACTGGTCGACCAATGGTTTGGTTTAGTATAAAGAAGCTTCGTGTCTTCATGTATTATAGGGGGAGGGGTCGTGGAATCTGCTTTGCATGCAGAAGTTCCCGGGCCCAATCCCCAGCAGTTAAAGGGATCAGTTAGCAGGAGATGGGAAAGACAGCCTGTAGGGCCGATTCCAGTCTGAGTGGACTTTGCTGGAATGATGGTCTGATTCAGTATAAGGCACCTTCGTGTCTTCATGGCTTCCCTCAGGAGGAAGAGCCTCCAGTGGTGGAGAAAGGTATCCATATCAGGATGCAACCTATTATGTGCTTATGACAACGGCAGGTGTCAGGCACTACCTTAGAAGAGGCACATAGGGGAATCCTTCTTCCATGATGGCACGTACGTGCGGGGCACACACACACAGGATCGCGGAAGAGCTAGGAGCCCCCACCCACTTCCTGTCTTCCCCCCTCCAGCTTATTTGTACCTGCTCTCTTCCCAGTCACGAGGCTTTTTTGTTTCATTGGGCTTGATGCAGCGGATATAGTGAGGAGTGCACTTCATCAGGGTGCCCACGAGGTCGTTGGCTTGTTTCTGCAAAATCAGGAGGGTGTGGAGATACCAGACAACATCAGCAAGTTTCTACACAGCCACTTAAGAATGCCCCCCCCCCCCTTGCTGGTGCAAAAATCTGCTCTTCCTCCCCCTTGCTTTTTTAATTAGAAAATCATTTTACTCCATTCTTGGGTATGAACAGCCTATCCCAAGAGAACTTCATAATGCTGATGCATGGCGAACAGTTTTGCTGACCCCCGACTCGGAGGAAAAAAAGCTCGTGATTGGTAGCAAACAACAGCTGTCTCTCCTCTCCTAGATGTTTTGGCTGCAGTCCAAAGCTGCTGTTACATATGCAGCTTTCCCACACAGATCAACAGGTGATCCAGAATTCCACCCTACAGGTGTGCAGTTTGGCTGACACAGGCGGGAAGGAGCAGCCTGGAGCTGGTGTGGGTAAACAGCAAATTTAAGAGTCTCCTGTGGATGAGCAGTGTCAAGATACACGCAAGATCGAAATCCTGGCCCTGAAAACCTGCAGGGATTTCTGCCCAGGTCACCCAGCAGAACCCTAGCTGCAGGTTTTTGCTTGTATAGCCACGAGCCAAGAGGTTAAAGGCATAGCTTTGGTGTTTGTTTTAGGGAAACCTGAAAGTTCAAGGACTGGGCCTGGAATATCCCTGAGGGTCCAGTTCTGTTCCCGTGATTGCGGCCCCTGATTGACCTCTCACCAAAACAACGCACCTTAATTTTGCTGCCGGCAGTCGTAGGTCGGCCTTTCTTATCGGCTTGGAGGTTTTCAGGAAAGAGAGCCTTTATAAAAGGCCTGCAAGAAGCAGAAGCAGAAATCCATCAGCCAGCATGCCGCCGGAGAACAAAAAGACGTTTTTGGCACCAAAAGAAACCAGACAGATTCAACAACAACACATTAAATTGTCTGGCTCTGCATGTCTCTCTTCCTGCTTGCGCTTCCATCAGCCGCAAAATGGAATACAGAAAGGCCTGTATATCAGATGAGTGGGCAACAACTTGGTAAATGAAGTTCCATGTTGATAAGTGTTAAGGTGATGCACAATGGAACAAGAAATCTACATAGATACTGATGGGGTCTGAACTGGCTGAGACCGAGACTGAAAGAGATCTTGGAGTTGCAGTAGAAGGCTCAATCCAAATGTCCGCTCAGTCTGCAGCACTGTTGAAAAAGGGAAACTCCACGCTAGGAATTGTCAGGATAGGGGTTGAAAACAAAAGGGCCAATATCGTAATGCCCTCATGCAAAGCTAGGGTGTGGCCTCATTTGGAATACTGTGTGCAGTTCTGGTCGCCATATCTCAAGGCCTATGGTTGAAGACAGCAATGGTCTGCCATCAACCCTGGCCTCCCCGTCTCCTCTCCTCCAGAGAAGGGTATGGAATATTTAACGCCATCTGATTAGTTTAATATTGCTGCTTTTACTGTTTTAAATTGTATTCTCTCTCTCTCTCTCTCTCATATATATAAATAATCGTATAATCGAATAATCGTATTTATTGGAATTGTATTTAGAGTTGTTGTTAACCACCCAGAGCAGGGCTCTGTGTAACACTTCCGAAGTGGCCCCTTCTTCTCCTCCCCACTTGCATACCTACAGAGCAGCCACAGCAAGTCCCTTTTTGCTGCTATTTGGTATGCAAAAAGAGAAGCAAAGTGGGCGAGTGGCCTCCCCCTCCAGATGTGCAACGTGTGGGTAAGGCAAAGGGAAAAGAAGAAGAGATTGGATTTATACCCTGCCCTTCACTCGGGGTCTCAGGGTAGCTTACAAACTCCTTTCCCTTCTCGTCTCCACAACAGACACCCTGTGACGTAGGTGGGACTAAGAGACTTCTTTCGAGAACTCCCCTTGAGATAACAGCTCTGAGAGAACTGTGACTGGCTCAATGTCACCCAGCTGGCTGCATGTGGAGGAGTAGGGAATCAAACCGGGTTCTCCCAGATTAGAGTCCGCGCTCTTAACCACTACACCAAACTGGCTCTCTAAAAGAGGAACCGTCTCGTGCCCGGAGCCACCATAAGCACAAGGAAGCCCGTCTTACGTACAATTCGCTGCTCTGCATAAGTTCGATCAAGTCCATGAACAGAACGTCCCGGTTCCTCTCGCAGAATCCATCCATGTCATAGGACACCTAAGGAAGAGAGCAGCAGAGTGGTTGCTAGACGAGTGGACAGAATATGGCCCTTACAGCAAATGGGTTGGGGGGAGAAGCTGTTTGCATCTGAAAATTGAGATAGCTAACTGAAAGAAAACATGCAAGAAAACACCAGTTAAAAGTTCTGGGGCCCTTGTCTGCTTTAGCATAAAATAAACGGGAGGAGAGCTTGCTCTCTCCCCACTCCAAATTGCTCCACTCAATGATTTTTCTACCCACAGGGGAGCCACAAGAGAGGAAGGAGTGTTGATTAGTAACTGGGACACCCAGGTTTGTACCCCCGCTTGTGCCACGGAAGCTCGCTGGGCGAAGAATGAGGAGGTGTAAATGAATTCAATAAAAATACAATTTGGAGCAGGGAAAGGGGCATTCCCCCGCCCGATAACCAATTGTCACCAGTTTCTCTCTCACCGATTTCCCCTCCAAAGATGCCACTCTGAATCAAGCCATTATTTCCGGGCTTCAACATACACAGAGTAGGCGGATGCCCTGAAATCTCTGCCACAAAACTTAGGTTTTATGTGGGTGGGGTCAAACAAGTAACCCGTTCCAGCTTGCCAAGAATGAAAAGCTGGACTTCCCCTCCCCCTCCAGCAGAGAAGGGGAATGACTAGAGAAGAGCTTGAAGGCCCACGGCTGCCTTTTCTAGCAGAGGCCGAGGGCCTGGATCCAAGGCCGCCTCTGAGATCAGCTGGCAACCGAACCAGGTCTCCCCTACTCGGAGAGATCATTTGCTGCACACCTTTCCTGCGTAATGGTGTATGATGAAGCCCTGGTTCCAGCTGTTGAAGTGTTCATGGGTCCCAATCTGCATCTGCAGCTTCTGCAGCAGGGTCTGGTCAGCTCCCTCACCCACAGCGTGCATCGTGGCGCAAACATCATCCAGGATGCTCATGATGCCCGGAGGATTCTGGAGCAACGGACACAAAAAAGAAGCAGGGGGAAGAGAGAAACGACAGATTATTTGTGCCCAACTCTACCAAAAACAAGCCATACATAACAAACCCTTTTTAAAATTTTGTCCTTGGTGTCGATATGTTTCTGGCCTGCGGAGAAGGGTCAGGGTTTGCTTTCGACTCCAACAGAATCGTCCCAGGCAGCTGAAGCGTCACACTCACCGTCACGCTAATAATCGTCCACGAAAGACCTTGTTTTCTTCACAGTGGATTGTCTGCCCTTCTTGCACCTGGCAGTGTTTACCTCCTTGGACCTGGAAGCCTTGACCTGTTTGCCTGAGTGTGCCATTTCCTTGCCAAGCGAGAGCATAATAACCCCAGGGTGGCCTGAATTACCATTGGGTATTGTGTTTTAATTTTGCAAAATCACTGCACAGGGACGAGCCTCCAAAGAATTCTTCCCGGTTGATCAGGGACAAAACACATTGCTTAGATGCAGCCCACTGGCTGCAAGGGAAGCCCATGAGACGCTGGGTTTTGCCCCCTAAGGACCTTTGCTCTCAAAGCGTGTTCTGCATCCTCTGCCTGGGGCACGGAGCCATCACCAGAGGAGCTCTCCAAGCCTCCTGTTCACCAACTAAAGTTGGTGGGTAATACAGCTGCCAGCCTCTAGGTGTGGCCTGGAGATCTCCTGGAATTTCAACGGATCTCCAGGCAACAGAAATCAGTTCCCCTGGAGAAAATGGTTGCTGTGGAGGGTGAACTCTGTGGCATCACATCTCTGCTGAACTCCTTCCCCTCCCCAAACTGTACTCTCTGCAAGCTCCACCTCCAAAATCCCTAGGAATTTCCCAACCTACAGCTGGCAACCCTAGTGGGTAATAAAACGTCTGACGAATGCGATGCAAAGCTGGAAGCTTGGAACACAATCGGCCATCCCATTCCTCAAATCAGTGGAGATTACGCTGTTCCTATTTTCAGATGCCTGTACCATGATGCCTTTTTCATCTGTGCAACTTCATCTTTTTTGTGTGTGTGTTTTAAAAACAGCTCTAGACTGGCCACGGTTTGCCAGTTCTGTTGCTGGGCTAGACAGGCCGACTGCTCACGCGATCAGTGTTATTTCAGGGCAGCTGGGAGAACTAGGAAAGCCAAAGGAGATGTAGCACGGCATCTCCCTTCTGAGTCCTTTTCGGATTCTCCTCTGATATGAGATCTCAAAATGTCCAGGCGGTGGGCGCAGGGCCCTGCACTAGGGAAGCACAAACTGTAAGGTTTGAGAAACTTTTAAGGGTTTTTTCTCTCCCACACTGTATTTAGTGTGGTAGCTGTTCATTTTAATAGATTCAACAAGGAAAACGATTGTGTTGCACTGCTGTTGCTCTCTGTTGCGCTACTGCACAACCGTGCCGTCACACCAGTACACCCCCACCAACCCTGCCTTTAAAAACAGATGGACCAGCGAAAAAGAATAAAGAGTTTTCCCCTGACTTCAACTGTCTTTCTCTTTCCTCATAACTCCCTCTTGCTTTAGACTTGCTTTTAAAAGGGGTTTAACTAGACAAGCCATTCGAGAAAAAAGTACTTTTCTCCCCTTTTCACAATACAAGAACTAATGGGCACTCCATGAAATTGCTGAGCAGTCGGGTTAGAACAGATAAAAGGAAGTCCTTCTTCACCCAAAGAGTGATTAACACATGGAATTCACTGCCACAGGAGGTGGTGGCGGCTAGAAGCATGGACAGCTTCAAGAGGGAACTGGATAAACATATGGAGCAGAGGTCCATCAGTGGCTATTAGCCACAAGGTATAGATAGGGACTCCAGGGCTAGTGATGCTCCGTATTCTTGGTGCTTAGGGGGGGCAACAGTGGGAGGGTTCCTAGTGTCCTGGCCCCACTGATGGACCTCCTGATGGCACCTGGTATTTTTGGCCACTGTGTGGCAGAGTGTTGGACTAGATGGGCCATTGGCCTGATCCAACATTGGCTTCTCTTATGTTCTTACCCTTGCTGTATGATAGCCCTCCCCAAGCCAGCTATGACGGGTGAAAATACCGTAGTGGGGGGGCAAAGGGCTTATAATTAGAGTGATGTTTGGTTGCAAGATAGGTTTCACTTTGATAGTTGGAAAATGTCTATGTCAGTTTATTATTTGACTCTTCCGTTCTCCCTTGGACCTCCTTGAACTTTCTAAACCAGAAAAAGCAGCATGAGGTAGTGGTTAAAGTATCGGACTAGTATCTGGGAGACCCCAGTTCGAATCCCCACTTGTGCCATGGAAGCATGCTGGGTGACCTTGGGCCAGTCACACTTTCTCAGCCTAACCTACCTCGCAGGGCTGTGGTGAGGATAAAACAGAGGAGAGGAGAACCGTGTAAGCCACTTTGGGTCCCCGACGGGAAGAAAGGTGGGATATAAGCAAAGTAAATTCCTTCATTGCTGTTCACTTTTGCTTTTGAAACTAATGTGACAAATGGGACTTTAACCATCTTTTCCTTCATTCGGACAGAACTGCACAAAAATGTACTTTAAATATTACACCTTGAACGTGCGCATATGAAGTTCTGACTTGGCTAATCGACAGCAGGTGTCTAAAACCCATGACTGCTCACCACTTTGTTCTCTATGAGATCGCACACAATCTTGTTGTTGAAATAGTCGATGGGCGTCCAACGGATTCCTTCTTGCACGTATTCTTCCTGCAACACAGAAAGAAGGGAGGGATGGCTACGTTCTTGTGTGGAGCACTTGGGGAAAGAAGCGTACATACAAAATGGCAGGCAACAGGGAAGAATTATAAAAACCCTTTTTCCTTCCCTTTCCAAAAAGAAAGGCAGCGAGGAAATGGAGAAAACACAAGTTCTTCCACTGGAACAGCGGTGCCAACACAAACGTAACCGGCTGCGGTGTTCTATTTCTGACGGGCAAGTCAGCATCCATGGGGGGGAGAGGGCGGGAGAGAGGAAAATCACATGACGGGCTGATTATTACTCCAATGCATGAGTTGCTCTCGGGTCATTGTATTGGAGGATGAATGTGCCTGCAGCCCAGCCCTGTGTTTACTTCCACCCTTTGGCTTAGCTAACCACAACAGCTCTCTCTCTCTAGATCTTGCTTTGCAAGGCAACTTTTTTATTGTCAACAGCTGAAGCCCCACCCCACCCTTGAAAAAAGGAGGGCCACAGCCAGCTCTTGCGCAGCTCAGCTCAGCTCAAGCAAGCCCCCCCCCCCCGCGGGGTGTTTTTTACCTGCTCCGCCTTCAGCGTCAGCTCAATAAAGATCTGCTGCAGCTTCTCGTTGACAAAGTTGATGCAGAACTGTTCAAAGCCATTTTTCTGGCGGGAAGAAAAACAGCTCAATGTTGCCTTCTAGCCCTTTTTAACCAAAATAGGTCAAACTCCCATTTCCTGTGCAGGTTTTGCAATCTGTTCCAGTGACTTCAGCAGCTGAGTTTTATATTATGCTGTGAACCTCACTGGAGAGTTCTGCAGCGCGCAACTCTCCACATCCAGTTTCAAGACAGAGCGTCTGTTAAGGGAACTCCCGCTTACAGAACATCCACGTTTGGTCAGATACACTTGAAGAGCATCCTTTCTGCTGCTTCTTCAAGCAGATCCTGAATTCTGCATTGCCTTCTGTGAATGGTTGGATTTCAAATGATTCTCATTTCTGATCAAAGACCAAAACGGCTCAGCGGTGGAGCACGTGTGTTGCATGCAGGTGGGAGCAGATCTTGGGAAAGGCCTTTCTCTGCCTGAATCTCCGAAGAGCTACTGCCAGTCAAGAGTAGATAATAGTCAACTAAAAGGACTGATAGTCCCACTTGGGATAGAGCAGGTTTCTATCTTGTATGCTCTGATGTGTTCTTGAAATACTGCTCTCTAAGTGCATCCCAACAACCCACTTTTCCCAACATTCTATCACACCTTCGAACTCAGGATTGGGATCATAAGAAGTCACCAGAGGCAAAGGAGAAGTTCACTCTTTGCCAACAGTTTCTCCAAGTGCACACCCCCTTTACTTTCCCCCCTCTAAAGCAATGGCAGCCATTCGTTCCTTTGGAGTAGGAGGATCCTGCTTCAGGGACTGTTTAGCAAGCCTCCCTTCCACACCACCGAGAAAAAGTGGGCCAGTCCTCAGTGTCAGCCCCCCACAAGCTGCTGTGCAACAAACATCTCCCCAGAGAGGTGTGCCTGGCCCCCTCACTTTCTGCCTTTAGGAGGCAGTTGAAGACGGTTTAATTCAGGACTGCCTTTGATTAATTTCAGTAGCATTACTGAGTGGTGATTTTCAATTTTGGTTTTATCTGTTTGATGTATTTTATTCAGTTTTATCTATGTTTGTAAGCCTCCTTGACCTCCATCAGGAAGAAAGGTGGCTAATGTTTTAAATGCATAAATAAAACAGGTCCATCCTTTGTTCCCGGGAGGAGGACACCCAGCAACCACCAACATTCTACAACACTGTGATGACCCTTGCTGCGTTACAAACTCTAGAGAGCAGTCACAGAGGAGCATACCTTCCTTCTACCAAAGGACACAAATATTTCTGCTGGCCCCCCAAACAGTTCATAACCATCTTATACTTACCTGAAATATTTCAAAGCCATAGATGTCCAGGACACCAATGTTGTATTCTTCGTGATCCTTTTCCATTGCCTTATTAATGGACTGGTAAACAGATAGAGAAGAGAGATGTACAAGGGACCATTTGATCCGGCATCATAAACCTACTTTGGCTTGGGAAACTGGTGCTGGTTTGCAGCCCACACCTGAACACCCACCACTCCAGAATTTGGGTTTTGCTTTCTTATGAAAGTTGCAAATAGGACATCGTGTGAGGTCGTAGTTCCACTCAGGCCCACGAGTTGTCCCAACCAGTTTCTCAGGCAATTAATATCCACATCCGTCTATAACAATAGCAGCAAGGACCTGTCCTTTGCAAGAGCAAATCTAAAACAGCTCCCTCCTGGCTTCCATCTCATCTTTTTTCCTCTGCCTTTCAAATCAGAGGATCAATTCAGCTAACATGGCTGATGGCTCACAATCTCTCTGCCATAAATTTGTCCAAGCCCCTGTTAAAGCCATTTAAGCCAATGCTCATCACCACTAATAAAATCTTGTAGCAATGAGTTCTGCAAGCCAAATGTATGAAGAACCACCATCTCGCCTCAGCTCCTTTTTTGTTGAAGGATTTTTTTGCCCTCACCTGGCCGTTTACCTACTGCCACACTAAAATATTTCAGTTATTTGGAGGCTTAGTGTTGGCTTTTCTGGTCATATGGCATTTGGTATGTTAGTACTTGTAGTATTTAAATATGTTTTGTCTGATTGTCAATAGCCACCTCAACGGCAACCAAAAGCACTGGATGTAAAATGTTACAACTAGATAAACACAGAAATAATTTACTTTCCATTTGAGAACTGTGGTTGTGCACTAACTTCAGTCGTCCTAATTTTGACCTTCTGTCAACTACAGTTCTGTTTAGCAATATGTCTGGCCCTTATAATGGCCCCTAGCTTTCATTCTTTCAAACTCGTCCCCAAGCGTTTCCCCAAAGAAATTCGGGCCAGCATCCAAGGATCTCCCCCCTTTCTCTTTCTGTCTTTCCAACAGCCCTGCAAAGTAGGCTGGGCTGAACAACTGACCCAATGATCTTCAAAGCTTAGCATGGATTTGAACCTGGGTCTCTCTGGCCCTAGTTCAGAACACTAATCACTACCCTGTACTTCTGGGGGAGGGAAGAAACACTGAAGGACCACTTACATCCACCAGGTAATCAAAGACTCTCGCATGAAGCGCCTTGGCCAGCGCATCTCGGGTGTAACACGCTTGCTCCACATTGAGGGTCACATTGATGGACTCTGATCTCCCACCCCACTTGCTGTCCATTTGCCTGCTGGTCAGCTTCTCTTTCAGTCGGCTCTGGTCGATGCCCAGGAGGAAAGCTGGGAAAGCCAAGACTACCAAAAAAGAGGCAGAGAGAGACCAAAATCAGCAACTCTGAGCATAAATGCATTGCTCTTATACAGCATGTAAGGCTGGTGGAGCAGCATTTCCTGGTGTCCATCTCTCATTGCAACATGGCCTTCATTGGAAAGAAAACTACAGAAACATCTCCAAGGGCGCACCCATCCCTTGAGCACACGCACTCTTCCTTTGTGGAGCAAAGCCAGTGTGTCTGGAAGGAAAGCAGAACATGCCAGAGTCTAGCAGATTGTCCAGCAGCCGTGCCTGGTGCATTGCAGCATCACTGCTGCTTCCCAAGTCTGATGCATTCACGTTCCGCTGGACTACCTACACTCCTCACTCTCCACTGCGGCGTAGTTGCCAACTTCTTTGAAGCTGATGTTGCCCAAGTGAAGGATGCCGGCTACAATCTGCAGCACCAATGCCTGCTCCTCCGCGAAGATCCCGATAACGTTCATGGCATGCTGGAAAAGTCAAAAGATGAAGTGAAAGACCTTCACCAAAACTGAGTGGGTTTCAAGCTGCTAATGTGGTGCCACCGCTCTCTCCTGCCCTTCTCCAGTCTTTTCCCGTGGAACCCTCATACCTAAGTGAGAGGGGCTGCAGCTCAGTGGTAGTGTGTCTCAGTGGCAGAGCATCTGCTTGGTATGCAGAAGGTCCCAGGTTCAATCCCTGGCATCTCCAGTTAAAGGAGCTGGCAGTAGGTGATGTGAAAGACCCCTGCCTGAGACCCTGGAGAGCCGCTGCCAGTCTGGGTAGACAATACTGACTTTTATGGACCAATGGTCTAATTCAGGATAAGGCAGATTCATTTAGGGAGGGCCCATGGGTCATTCATATCCATCTGCTTTGCATGCAGAAGGTCCCAGGTCCCGAGTTACCTCCAGTTAAAAGGATCAGATAGGAGGTGCTGTGAAAGACCTCTTCCTGAGACCCTAGAGAGCCACTGCCAGTCTTAGACAATACTGGCCTTGATGAACCAATGGTCTGATTCAGTATAAAGCACCTTCATGTGTTCATGTATTATAAGGGAGGGGCCATGGCTCAGTGGTAGAGCATCTGCTTGGCATGCAGAAGGTCCCAAGTTCAATCCCCAATATCTCCAGTTAAAAAGCACCATGCAGTAGGTGATGTGGAAGACCTCTGTCTGAGACCCTGGACAGCCTCTGGCAGTCTGTGTAGACAAAACTGGCCTTAATGAACCAAAAGTCTTAGTCTGATTCAGTATAAGGCAGCTTTATGTGTGTTCCTGTTTGCATTCAAGTGACACCATCCAAGAACACGCAACAACGTAACCTGGTGTCCATCGCTTTTTGCCTGCCGTCAGGAACAGGCCCCCATCCAATTCTGTGGTGCTGACTCAAATAAAAAGGCCTCGCAATGGGGAAAGTCAGTTTCCAGATGTATGTGCCTGCCTGCTTCTCTCTCTCCCTGAAACACATAAATGGGCTCTGCGAACTTTATGAACTTTTTGCTGTTCTCTCCCAAACAGCAAGGTGAGGTGTTTAAATTGGGGGAGGGCCCACCGCTGGAGGGAGAGACAGACAACAAGAACTCTGTTCCACCAAACCTTCTTCCTGTTCTCAAAAAGGCTCCTTAGAATTTACAAGCAAGAACACCATGTCAATGGCCACATGTTGTCTGGTTTCACACTTCCATGCCACTAGCCCAATCCTTGCCCAGTTCCCATGCCTCCCCAGTCCAATTGGGTAATGCATGACGTGATGTTATGGCATCCCACACTACTCTGCCCCTGCAAGTGACAGCAAAATGGCGGATGCAGGCATGGCATATCCTGCATTTTTTTGACCACCTTATGGAATGGCCTGGGGAATTATTCAAGAGAACTTTTTGCACACAAAGAAGAACAAGAAGAAGAGGAGGAGGAGATTGGATTTATACCCTACCCTTCACTACCCAAAGGAGTCTCAGAGTGGCTTACAGTCCCTTCCTCTCCCCACCACAGACACTCTGTGTGGTATGTGGGGCTGAGAGAGCTCTGACAGAAACTGCTCTTTTCAAGAACACCTCTGACACAACTATGGCTTGCCCAAGGTCATCCAGCAGCTGCGAGCGGAGGAGTGGGGAATCAAACCCGGTTCTCCCAGATTAGCATCCGCGCACTCAACCACTACACACCAAACTGGCACATAAGTAAAACTGCACTGTAATGAAATGGCCTGCGCTACTGTAATGTTGCCTGGTGCCTAAGTCTGCTCCGGACTAGGTAGTCTCTATACCTCTTAAATGCATAATGCTTAAAAGCTCATGCTTTGTTCCGGCTCTGTTTGAGATTTCTGTTTGTTTTCAGATCTCTGTAGACAGATCTTATTGTGCTGCTCATGGGATGTCCCCTCCTGTTGATTGTACTTGACTTATGCGATGTAATTCTCCTTGAGACTCAGGGAGAAAGGCGGACTGTAGATAACTGAAATGAATATTACTGGAGAGCCACAGCTAAGCAGAGCCATAGGACTGCCACGCCAAAAAGGATGTAGACAAAATCAAGAGGGTGCAGAGGGGAGCGACAGGGATGATCAGGGATCTGGAGACTGAGCCCTACGAGGAAAGGCTACGGGCCCTGGGAATGTTTAGTTTGGAGAGGAGGAGATTAAGGGGGGGACATGATTGCTCTCTTTAAATATCTGAAAGGCTGTCATTTGGAGGAGGGCAAGGAGCTGTTCCAGTTGGCAGCATAGGATAGGACCCGAAGCAGTGGGTTTAAATTACATGCAGAAAGGTACCGGCTGGATATTAGGAGAAACTTTTTCACACTCAGAGTGGTTCAGAGGTGGAATCTGCTGCCTCAGGAGGCAGTGAGCTCCCCTCCACTGACAGCTTTCAAGAAGAGGCTTGACGAATATTTGTCAGAGATGCTTTAGGCTGGTCCTGCATTGGCCAGGGGGTTGGACTGGTCTGCATGGCCCCTTCCAACTCTATGATTCTATGATGATGATTCTATGACTGCCAGCTCCAGGTTGGGAAATACCTGGAGATTTTAGGGGTGGAGCCTGGCGAGGGTGGGGTTTGGGGAGGGGAGGGGCCTCAGCAGGGTACAATGCCAAAGAGTCCACCCTCCAAAGCAGCCATTTTCTCCAGGGGAACTCATCTCTGTCATTCGGAGATCAGTTGTAAAAGCGGGACATCTCCAGGCACCACCTGGAGGCTGGGAATCCCAAGCAGCCGTGTCATTTCTTCTCTTCCTCCTCCCCTCCCCAATGCATAGTTGGGAACTGTGTCAAGATCCCAAAAAATGCACAGAGACCCTAGACTGAGAATGACTGAAGATTCACATAGGGCCCAAGGAATTTTCGCATCCCCCACAAGATCTGAGGCAACAGGCTGGGCTGGGTTGGCGCTGATCCAATGCTGGATCCTCCACAACTGTGATTACGGAAACCCACCCTTCCTCCTGCGGCTCCTCAATGGAGGAACTACCCCTTCCTCAAACTACAGTCCCTTGTAGATAGGAACTGAACCCGAGCTGCTTTGGGGACCTGGTTATGCTCCACTGTGTGGTTATGCACCACAGCCAACTCTATTTCACGTGTCTCCCGCCTTTCTTTCACCGCAAATTTCAAGGTGGCAGAAAGAAGCTCTCTGGAGGTTTCCCCACCAGACCTGCTTCCGCAGAGTGGCAGCACTGAGTGCCTGCAGACCACAGTGAAGGCCGGAGTGGGGAATTCCGTGCAGGGAGAAGACGGAGCACACATTTCCAAGGAGAGCTTCTAAATAGTGAACTGCCCCAAAGGGGGAGACAGTGGTCCTTTCTGCATTTGCCTGCTGCTCCGGATTTTCTCGGTGTTCGAGCTGAGGCAATTTAAGTCCACAGCAAAACAGCATCCAAATAACCCAAAGCAACAGCAGGCTGAAACCAGGCTGACCACTGAAGGGAGGAAATGTAATGCAGAATGGGGGGAAAACCCAGAATAAAAAGAAGATTGAACTCGAAGTTAGTGCAGAATGGGGAAAAAACCTGGATTAAAAAGGTTTAATTCGATTTTAGTGCAGAATTGCTTGGAGGACACCGTGGTGAACATGGATTAAAGGAGAGTGCAGAAAGAGGCAGTCTGATGTTGCAGGGACCAGTGTAACCTGCACACTGCAGCAGCCATTCGGGTATCTGTGACTCTAAGAAGGTGTCTCTGAATGACCGGATCCAGCTCTCTGGAATGGACTCCCTGAAGTGGTGGAGACCTTCGGTAGGCGCTGTATGGTCTGGCTGTTTGTCAAGGCTTTCAAGGGGGTCTAAATTGGCAGGCGTCTTTTAAGGGGGAAAAGATTTGGGGCTTGCTATTTCATTTTTAACTATTCTTGTAAGCCACCTTGAACCACAAGGAAAGCCAGGATATAAATGTTTTAATAAAGAAGGAAATAAATAAGCCAAGCCCTTGGCGTTCACACACCCTGGCATTGGTGTTACTCTTAGGATGAGGCAAAGAAGCCGTATGCTCAGACTGGAAATCAATGACACAAGGATGAAAAGCAAACATTGCAGGCAATCTAGGAGTAGAAGCCAAGGGATTTTACCAGGGGCAAATCCAGTCCAGACCTGTCCAACTGAGATGTAGGCCCCCTTTTTTTAAATGGGGAAGATGAAGCAAGAATTCTCCCCCACTGCGTGCTCCTTGGAGCAGGGACCCAACTGCTTTGCCAAAAAATATCTTGGCTAACTCTGACACGTTAGCACACAGGCCCCGCAGAATCAATATTTCTCTGTCCAAAAGCAGGGAATGGGTCTTGTTGGTCACACCTCTGGCGAGACTGGTGAACTTCACAAGTCACCTGGGGCTCAAGGGCTGAACACAGAACAGAGTCCATGTGCCCGGCTCTACCTTCCCGGTGTGAGGGGGAGGGGTGGGAAGGCAGATGGAATTTAAAGAGATCCAAAGACAGCTTCTTCCTTCTGTATCTCTTGCAAACAGGCCCACAGTCAGGAGAGGCTGAGATGCCACAGTGTCCTCACACAGAAAATTCCCTTCATTTGTGTACATTACAATCTGTTTTATTGCCTCCGGGTGAAAGCTTCCTTGGCTCTGTTACATGTTAAGAGGTCGACACTGCACTTTCCTGCCACCTGCACATTCCCTTTCGTGTAACATGCTGGAAGGTTTTCCAGCTCTGATCTGGGGTATCCTGGACTCCCTCAAGGAGAAGATCGCCATAGCACCCCTAACAGACTGCTTGCCCATGCCATGATCGATCAAAGCAAGGCCACAAAAGAGATCTGGACGTGTTCCAGCCAGCCAGCATTCTAGTTTTGCACAAGAACCAGTGATCTGGAGGGTCTTCTTAAGCCCTAGAAATCTTTGCTATTTGTGGATGGAATGAATCCTCAGTGGGCCACGAGGAAAGAGTTTGGACCGCGTGCAACGGAGGTTTTCAGGAATCTGTACATCATAGTGAACGCCTCTTTCATTCTCACATGCTGTGGAAATGGAGCTGAACTAGGATGCTGCCCCTGAGCTTCATGGAGGAAAGAGAGGGCGGACTGAAACCGTATTCTGCATTTCAACTGGAAATTATTTTGGAGGGGGAATAAATTACCAGTGTTTCCTGGAAGTCAGATCTGTCGTTAATATCTTCCACTTTGTAGGATCCAGAGAGACTCAAGTAGTGGTAATAGTCCATGCTCGTGATACCCAGACTGGTCTTCTGCTCCCCAGAGGCACCTTCAATCAGCTGCAGAAAGAAAAAGCAGAAATGTAATTGTAAGTCGGCTCTGATCAGTCACGGGTGGCGCAGCACGTGGCCAAGGGGAAAGGAGACCCAGCCCATGGTTCCGGTCCCAACTTGGCCGCGATCCACTCCTGGCCAATGTTCACTAAAATGGAATGGGAGCAGCATCAAACCATTCATCGCAAGGGTGCTGATGCAGGAAGACTTCCTGGTAGATCGTGCCCATCATTTCCCTGAGAAACTCTGACCTTACAAAACAACAGTGCTATAGACTGGCAGCTTTTTAAAAAAAAAAAGCAAATAAAAATAAACAAAGAACTGACCTGATAAAAAATGTGGAAGCTGCGCTCTCCGGGATTTCTCATGACTACCCGTGACTTCTCCAGCAGGAAGTTAGAAATCTTCCCCCCATCTGGTTCCCCTCCTGGGCTAAACTGGATTTCAAAGTATTTACCCTGAAACAAATAGGGATGTGAACTGTTGTCAGTGGATTAAGTAAATATTAACTCCAATGCAAATCCTCATCGGCTGTCCTTTGGGCCACAAGATTCCAGCTGGATTGTCAAAGAACAACATCTTTCGCATAATGTCCATACCGTAATCTAGGGCTAGAGATGAATTCCCTTTTTTATCAGAGGCAAAAGGACATAGGTATTGCGTGTGTTTATTTCTACTCCTGTCCAGTGTTCCCTCTGAACTGAGTTAGTGTGAGCTAGCTCACAGTTTTTTAGCCTCCGGCTCAGGAAGGATGGCTCCAGAACAAACTAGCCAAATCGCTCGCTCACAACTTTAATGCCAGTAGCTCACAAAGTAGAAATTTTGCTCACAAGACTCCACAGCTTAGAGGGAGCATTGCATCCTGTCCCAATTTTTGTGATAATAGGACAGAAACTAAAAGGAATATCCAAACTACTATAGATAAGAATGTCACATCCTCAGCTGAATGGCTCCCTGTCCCAAAACAAGGAACTAGAAAAGATCCTTAAGTGTAATGATGTGTCACCGGCAACCAAGATCAAGTTAATGCATGCCAAAGTATTCCCCATTACTATGGATGGGTGTGAAAGTTGGACAATGAAGGAACAACAGGGAGAAAGTGGATTCATTTGAAATGTGGCGTTGGAGGAGTTTTATGGATACCATGGACTGTCAAAAAAGACAAACAAGGGGGTTCTAAATCAAATCAAATCCCCAGAAGCTAAAATGACTGAACTGAGGCTATCGTACTCTGGTCACATTATGAGAAGACAGAAGTCACAGGAAAAGACAATTATGCCAGGAGATGGATGAACTCAATCAAGGAAGCTATGGCCCTCAGTTGGCAAGGTCTGAGCAAGGCTGTGAATGAGAGGAGGTTTGGGAGGTCATGAATTCACAGAGTTGCCATAAATCGTGAGTGACTTGAAGGCACTTCACACACACAAACACACACACACACACACACACAGAACAAAGTGTCAGTCACTTGCAGAGGTCATTTTGGGGGGGAACGCGGGGGAACGCAGTTCCCCCGAGTGAGGTGCAGGGGGCGGGGCACATGACGAAGCCCTGCCCCCTGCTTCCAGCCCCCCCGCTTCCAGCCCTTATTCAGCCAGGAGGAGGCAGGAGAAGAGGGAGGGTAAGTTGCTTCCTCCCTGCCTCTCCCCACCCCTGCCTGCCTGGGGCCAGGGAGGGCCTTGGCGGGGCTTCCTCGCACTCCCGCTGGCCTTGCAGGTCCACCGCCGGGCCCCTGATGTCAGGGGGTGTGGCATATGCTAATGAGTTCCCCTAGCTCTTTTTCTACGAAACGACCCCTGGTCACTTGTATGTTCCTCAGCCTTTTGCTAGAATGCATGAGGTTCTTCAGCACTGCCCCCGCAATTATCCTTAACTAACACACACACACACACACACACACACACACACACACACACACACTGTATGTCCTTCCTGTACAGACTCAATATGTGGTTGCTGCTATCCTTCAATTCAGGATTGCCAGCAGTTCAGGATTGCCAGTCAGCATATTTAGCCCACATAAGGAGGAAGCATCTTATTCTGTCCCTCCTCCAACATTTGTGTTGGTGACGCGAGTCGCTGAAAAAGAAGGACTTACAAATCGGCTGGAGTTGTTGTTCCGAACCGTCTTGGCATTCCCAAAGGCCTCCAAAAGTGGGTTAGACTGCAGAATAATGTCCTTGACGTGCTGGAAGAAATGTTAAAACAAAGATTAATTTTGAAATATGCCCATGCTGCCTGATAATTTAGTCCTGGAGGCAGTTTACAAAAATTTAATAAAAATACCCCAAACACAGGCAGTCAAGAAAATCACTAGACACAATTACAACAGACTCAGCTATGCAGCGGCGGCGGCAGCAGAGATAGTTAAAACAGGCAGCAAAATGGGGGGGACGGGGCACACATTTTCACTGAATGCCTAAGCCACGAGGCAGAGGCAGAATTCCACTGGTCAGGACCACCACTGAGAAGGCCCTGTCTCTGGGGGCTGTAATTGGTACACAGTAAATGCATGTGTAGGAAGACTATCTGTAAGAAGCCTGTCCAAAGGTTCACGGATAAATGGATATTCTTGGCTAGCTGGACCTTTCCATTTGTTCCAGCAAGGTTGCTGATCTTAAAAAGGAACCAGTGGCCCAGAGAATATATCTGGGAAGGGGAGAGGCTATGCCTCAGTGGTAAAGCATCTGCTTGGCACACAGAAGGTCCCAGGTTCAATCCCTGGCATTTTTAGTTGAAAGGATCAAGTAGGAGGTGATGTGTAAAAGCCTTCCTGGGGGAGCCAGTGTGAGCAAACAATACTGACCTTGATGGACCAAGGGTCTGATTCAGTAAAAGGCAGCTTTATATGTTCATGTATTACAGGGGATGGGCTGTGGCTCAGTGGCAGAGCATCTGCTTGACATGCAGGAGGTCCCAGGTTCAATCCCTGACATCTCCAGTTAAAAAGGACCAGGCAGTAGGTGAAGTGAAAGACCTGAGACCCTGGAGAGCTGTAAAGAGGGGCCATGCCTCAGTGGTAGAGCCTTTGCTTGGCATGCCAAAGGTCCCAGGTTCAATCCCCGGCATCTCCAGCTAAAAAGGACCAGGCAGGAGATGATGGGAAAGACCTTTGCTTCAGACCCTGGAGAGCCACTGCCACTCTGAGTAGACAATCCTGACCTTGGTGGACTGATTCATGTGTGTTCAAGTTTCAAAGGAAAAAATGAAAGCTTGTCTGCCCTACTGTTTTGATTATTCTGTTGCATCTTGGGTGGGGGACAGACATCAAACAAATCACAGAATTCTCATATAATGTGTAGGTCAGCCCTTCAAACATTTGGAGCTTTGAATGGTTAGATAGGGCTCTTATTGAAGCTGAAGGAGGAATCACTTGCTCACAAATGCACACGCACACACACACTACCGCAGCAATCACGGGCACCCATATCAGTTTCACCACTTATTTCTCTGTGGGCGTGGCTTTTGCAGAAATGGGTAGAATTTGCTCAAAATAACTGGAACAGTTGTGGTTTTTTTTAAAGCACATGAGTAAAGCCATTCCAGAAATTTAAAAAGGACACACTTCCGTTTCTTTGTTACTCCTCTGGCTACCGATACACAGGAAGACCAGTAGACTGTTATCACTGCCGACCATGGCACAGGCACGAGGGATATAATTGACGGGAGTTCCGTAAACCAAATAAATTATAGGGAGCAGCGGGGTAACTAAAAGCAGTCGCCCGGTAGAAGGAACTTCTGGTCTCTGCACACCCAAGATGAGAAAGGTGATCTTCATCCCTGTCAATGAACAAGGAAGTGATGATGCCCCAAATTAACCAGGGGCTCTGCCTTTTAATAACCCACTTCAGGCTCCAGTTATCCTCTAAGCATCTGAACCAGTGACACAAAAGAGAGCATCGTCTGGGAAGAGTCAGTAGGACAAACAGCCACAAATCTTGCATTTGGTGCACAGATGATAATCTTTGTCCCGATACTCTCCTCCATGACCATCCACTTCCCAGCCTCAGCTCACCTGCACTTTGGGGCCTCCTCCTGATATTTTGGAGATGTAACTCATAATGTATTTGGCAGCCACAGTCTTCCCAGCACCGCTTTCCCCACTATGAAGTAAAAAAAAACACATTTGAAGAAGTTTCAAGGACGATCCAATTGATCAACCTCACTGTACTGGTCTTTTTTCTGCAAAGCTCCAGAAGGTGCCACCTCAAAAAAGGATCTGACTCCCTGCTGAGTTGCAGTTAGGGTTCTCAACTCTAAGCTGGGGAATTCCTGGAGATTTGGGGGTGGAGCCTGGGAACAACAGGGCTTGGGGAACAGAGGAAGCTCCACAGGGATGTAATGCCATAGAGCCCACCTTCCAAAGCAGCCATTTTCTCCAGGGGAAATCCAAAAACAATATCCGTGACAAAAAATAACAAAGAGTCAATAAAGATACATTGCAAAATCATTTACTGTAGTAATTCTGTAGAAAATCTATATATCTAATAGTCAAGTGGCCCCGTGAGTGCGGATTGCTAAATCCGCGCTCCGGGGCCACCTGGGGGGCAGGGGGAGGTTTGTGCACTCAGGGGTGCACAAAAATCTTAAAAGTTTAAAAAATTTCCTGAGGATCCTTAAATTTGCCAAAATAAAAAAGAGCATCCCCTGCGCATGCGCGCCGAACGCTCTTGGGACGGGGGTTGGAGTTTGCGGCCAGCAGGAGGGGCCTCGCACCTCTTCGCCGGCTTCCTCTCCTCTGTCGCGTCGCCTCCCCCGCCCGGGCCGCAGCGTCCTGATACGCCCGGCAGGTGGGAAAGGTGGGGGGGCTGAGGCGGCGAACGCGCAATCCATTCCCGGAGGAAGAGCCGCCGCTGCCCCTGACTAGGCCGAGGCGGAGGGGGCGGTGCTGGTGGAGGGAGGGGGAGGGCCGCGCCGCGCTCGCCCGCTGGGGTCTCCCTCCGCCGACAGGGAGGGGGGAGGAGGAGGATGCGCGTTCCCGACAGCCGCCGCCACCGGCCTCCCCAGTTCAGCCCTGACCTCGCCGAGCAGTGTCTCCCCCCCCCCGCCGCTGCCGCTGCTACGGGGCTGCCCGGTTGAGCCCCGACCTCGCCGTGCAGTGCCCCCTTCTTGTTCTCTTCTATTATCGCTCACACACTAACAAATGCTGGGCAATGCAAACAATTCGTTTCACAATAATTGCTTTATCTGACCGTGTAGCAATCACAATTTTTATCACTTTCTACTTATCAACTCCTGAAGGAAACATTCCATGTTGACTCTCTAATAACAGAACCCAAGGTCTTCACAATGGGATTGCTACACGCTCATCTAAAGCAAATATTGTGAAACGAATTGTGTGGATTTCCACTTCCTCCCGTGAGCTCTCATTTTTGGCTTCTACTATTTTCTCCAGGGGAGCTAATCCCCGTTGTCTGGAGAGCAGTTCTAATGCTGGGAGATCTCCAGGCTCCCCCTGGAGGTTGGCAAGCCCAGTCACAATGGGCAGGTTTGCTGTTGTGGAGTGCCAGAGGAGTGAAAGTTTTCATATATTTCTCCCTTTTATATTTCTGGAGAACGTAGATTTCCACTTGAAGCCAAGTAAAGTCTGTTACTGTGCGGCTCTTACAAAGCCACTCTGCGTTCCTTTAGATCTGCAGTTTTTAATCCCAGTTTATTGATCAGCATTCCAGCTAACTTGCTCAAGAGGAGAGTCAGAAACCAAACAGCAAGGGTCAGACATTACAGTATTTATGACCAGCAGTAACTGGATCCGAGGACTGTCCTTGCTGACTTGCAATGGCTGCCAATCCCCAGGTGGGACCTGGGTGTCTCCCAGAATTGCAACTGATTCCCAGTTGCCATAAATCACTTCCCCTGGAGAGAATGGCTGCTTTGGAGGGTGAACTCTAACGTATCACATCCCTGGGCTCCGAGAGCCAGTTTGGGGTCATGGTTAAGAGCAGCAGACTCTAATTTGGAGAACTGGATTTGATTCCCCACTCCTCTTCCACATGCAGCCAGCTGGGTGACCTTGGGTCAGTCACAGTTCTCTCAGAGCTGTTCTCGCAAAAGCGGTTCTCTCAGAGCTCTCTCAGCCCCACCTACCACACAGGGTGTCTGTTGTGGGGAGGAGAAGGGAAGAATGTAAGCCACTCTGAGACTCCGAGTGAACAGCGGGGTATAAATCCAACTCTTCTTCCCTTCCCTCCCCAGGCTCTATCCCCAAATCTCCAGGAATTTCCCAACCCAGAGGTGGCAGCTCTGCCAGCTCAGCTTCTCCTGTGGGGGGGGGGCTCTGCTTGAAGGGCACTGCCCTCCTCTCTCTGGGGAACGGTGGTCATCCCAGCAGAAGCTTTCTTGTAAAGCGGTTTGCCGCCAGTCTCTCCATTGTCTATTGCTTTTCCTATAAGTCGGAAGCAAATTGCACTTTCTCCTAACTTTGTCCCTCCGTAGGGAGGGATCCCCCGTAAGAAGCAGTCTACCAAAAATGTATGCATCGTAAATTTAGAAGACGCATAATGACTTAATGCCACTGAAGTAAAGAGAGAGAATGCTACATGTTCCCTCTCCGTTTCAGCAAGTTCTATTTTTAACCGTAATAAAACGTTCCCATGCACAGATATAAATACCGGCATTGTGTATTGCGCTTTCTATATAACAAAAACGGAGCAGGTGGAGGCTACCGGAGGTGTGAGGGGGAAGAGACGTTTGTAGAACTCAACGGCCCCCAGGTTTCAACAAGAATGCTTGTTTGGGAGCCAAAGGAGACAACATTTCTTTAAAAATATTTATCGGGGGTGGGGGCCTGAAAAGAACCCTGAACCACTTTCATTGCACTTTCCAACTGGATTTTACTCTGTGAACTGGCAAGATCCGGTTGGGAATTGGATTGAAGGTGGATTATTTAGTGCGTGTGACTACAGCCAGAGTGTGTGGTGTCGTGGTTAGAGGGTCAGATTATCCGGGAGGCCCAGGTTCAAATCCCCAGTCATGCCATGGAATCTCAGTGCGTGACCTTGGGTCAGCCAGACACTCTTGGCTTAACCTACCTCACAGGGTTGTTGTTGTTGAGAGGATAAAACGGAGGAGTGGATGTAAACCACTGTGGGTCCCCACTGGCAAGAAAGGCAGGGTATAAATAAAGGAAAATAAAATATATTGGATAACAACTCCAGAAGGATAGCGGTGTAAGTCAACTGCAGGGGCAGCCATTAGGGAGGGCTGGCCTACAACCCACTTTCAAAGGCTTTGCAACCTACTTTTGGGGCCCGACCCGCAGGTTGGGAAACACTGCTCTTGTCCACAAAAGCACACGCCAGAATAAAGCTGTGTGAGTCTTCATTACATAGGATGCATATACTGCTACCCACACAGGAAGCGCCTCACCGGTCATTTCCACTGGCGCTCTCCAATTACAACGCCCACTCCAGGGACAGCCAAACAGATTCTAATTATCAGGACATTCTCCTAACATTGCTTTCCTCTACCTTTACAAAATCCTGCACCCAAGAGAAGAAAAAGAAATTGGATTTATACCATGCCCTTCACTCGGAGGCTCAGAGCGGCTTACAAACTCCTTCCCCTTCCCCTCCCCACAACAGACACCCTGTGAGGTAGGCGGGGCTGAGAGAACTCTGACTGAAACTGCTCTTTTTCAAGAACAGCTCTGAGAGAACTATGGCTTGGCCAAGGGCATCCAGCAGCTGCAAGTGGAGGAGTGGGGGAATCAAACCCGGTTCTCCCAGATTAGAGTCCGCGCACTTAACCACGACACCAAACTGGCTCTCCAAACAAGTGTCAGGCGGAACCAAACGCAAAATGTTTTAAGGCCTCTTTGACCAAGCTACTGTTCCGGCGGCTTTAAAAACCCCTCTGTTAACTAGCTTCAGTTACACAACCTGTACTGCAGGACAAACTCTTAAAGCAGTTTTGAATTTATTTACACCTTTCTCTTCAAGGGGGACCCAAGGTGGCTTATCTCATTCTCCATTTTGCATTCACAACAACCCTGTGAGGTCGGTTAGGCTGAGAGAGTGTGATGGGATCAAGGTCACCCAGTAACCTGCCGTGGCAAAGTGGGGATTTGAACCTGGTCCTCCCAGATCCTAGCCCACAATCTTACCCACTACGCCGCGTTAGCTCTACTATTAGTCTCCAAGTCCTCCTTGCACCTAGGGGCTTGGCAAAGTCGCCTCAAGTGGTTCTCAGTTCCCAGAGAGATAGATGGAAAGAAGGCTGTTTCTGTTGCCTTTCTGTGCTCATCAGGGTTGCCACACCTCCAGGTGGTGGCTGGAGTTCTCCTGGGATGACAACTGATCTCCAGGGAACAGAGATCAGTTCACCTGGAGAAAACGGATGCTTTGGAAAGTGGACTCCATGGGAAGTCCCTCCCCTCCCCAAACCTCATCCTCCCCAGTCTCCACCCTCCAAAACTCCCACCTATTTCCCAACCCGGAGGTGGCAACCCTAACTCTCATATAGACTGTGCCATTCTAAAGCTCCCTCCCACATGTTGAACAGCCCACCTGGAAAGCACCTCTGAGCTAAAGCTCCAAATCTCACCCCATCCGAAACTCATTCACTGGTTCTCTTTGCTTCCCATCTGTAATATGAGGCCTACCTTGCAGGGCTGTTGGGAGGATTACTAAAATAAGCCACACAAATGCTCATTGAGATAGCATTCAGCATCCTTTACATGCTGCCGTGCCATCCAAGCAAAGGCACTTTGCAGGGCAGAAGACTGATCCCTGCCCCAAGGAACTTACAACCTAAAACTTGAGACAAGGGAGGGGAGGGAGAAAGGGAAGGATGTGTGTTCATCCCAACTGCACACGCTTTGGCTTAGTTTCAGTAAGGGATGGAAGCTTTGTGTCAAAGGCTTCACAGAAAAGGTGGAGTTTTGAATGAGACCGGCATCACATGACTGTTATGGGAATACACCAAATCAACTCATGCACGTGAGAAGTTTCAGGATTTTAAACCTGGCTTCTGAAAGCCAAAGCAATCTGTACAACTATTAGTAGATGGAACTTTGCATCATTAGTCCAGTGGCAGAACTGGAAAGCTTTTGGTAAAAACTGCCCACAATTGCCCTCTGACAGAAGGGGGAGGAAAAAAACACATCTCCCTGTTCCAGCCATGTCTCTCTCCAAATGCAGCCTGAAAAGGTCCCACCGAGCGTGGCAAGGATGCCAACATGGAGCAACCAACCCCAAAAGACATCGCAATGTGGAGGAAACAAAGACGACCGCCCAGGACAGAACCATCCGGTCCTCAAACGGTTAAGCCTGAGCAACTGAGTCAGCATTTGGCAAATCCCGTCGACTCAGCAGAGCCAGACGATAAATCACAAACCCCGTGCATCAGGATGATTAATAAAATTAAATGGGAAGTCAAGAGAGCATTCGATGCCCACACAAGTAGCCTTTTGGCAGCGGACGCACGATCTGTCAAGCCCCATTGCCACGCAGCCAAGCACTGGGATGAAGCATCCACAGGATTCCCCGTGCCAGTCTCACTAGAGTAAACAGCCATGTGTGCGTGTGGACTTTCATCTCAGAAGAGTGAATGGGCGAAGGAGACAAGCTCTCTGCACACCGGATGCCTACCTTTCCTTCCAAGTGAACAGCCTCCAGCCAATTTAATGCTGAAACACAGTTTATCACACACCCCTCTCTGCATAGTTAATTTAATGCTGAAACACAGTTTATCACACACCCTTATCTGCATCTTCCTTTTGGTCTAGAGAGCAAAGCCCCACCTGTAGCTGTTATTGCACTTGCCCATCAGAAAGAATTTCCTTGAAATTAATTTTTAAAAATTTAATGCACGCTTAATCTTTTGGTAAGTTTTTCAAAAGTCTGCCTTAAAACACAAGAGGCCACTTTATCCTGAACGAAACCATCGGTCTACCAAGGTCAATATTGTCTACTCAGACTGGCAGCCACTCTCCAGGGTTTCTCAGGTGGAGATGGCTCACATAGCACCTGTTACCTGATCCTGCCAACTTGGTATGCCAGGGACTGGACCTGGGACCTGTGTGTCATGCAGACGCTCTGTCACTGAGCTCCGGCTCCCCTCCTTAAAACGAAGTGCCATATCACAGGTTGATTAGATCTGCTCACAGAGAAAGGCTCCCATGGCACTATGAGTTGGGAGGTTTAAATTCTTTGGAGAGGACTTCTTGGCAGTTGGTTCCCTCAGTGGGACAGGCTTCCTCGGGAGGCGGTGGGCTCTCCTCCTTTGGAGGTTTTCAGACAGAGGCTAGATGGCCCCATCTGACAGCAATGCTAATCCTGTGAACTTGGGCAGATCACGAGAAGGGAGGGCAGGAAGGGTTGGCTCAGTGCATAGTTCTTGTGGCCCTTTCTGACATGCCCAGGGAAATGCCGATCCCCAGTTTGGGGTCAGGAAGCAATTTTGCCCGGGGATTCTAGAGGGATTCCCCCCCCCCCTTCTAGGCATAGAGCAGGGGTCACTGGGGGTGCGGAGGGGGTAGTATTTGTGAATTTCCTGCACTGTGTAGGGGGTTGGGCTAGATAACCAACTTTATAATTCTATGATTTATCACGTTGTCTTCGTTAGCCTGGTACTTAGAGCAACTATTGGACTGCAACATTCACCAAAGTCTGGGGAAGGGATGGCCAATTTGAGCCAATACTGATATAGACAGATACAGAAAGTCAGGGGGGGGAAACTGGGGTTCAATTGAGGCCAGTTAGAGGAGGCACAGGGGACCCATGATGGAGCTCTTTAGGAAGTAGGATCAGTGGTCAGGCTTCCGGCTTCAGGAGAACAACGGCTTCCACTCTCGTGCTTGTAGATTTGCAAGTGACACACTGGCAACGACGGCAACAACTCCCCCAGCACTTTCTCAGGCCATAAGCGACCACCTCCTAAAAACTTCTCCCCCCACCCCCAGGGAAGTGGGGCGAGCCCTTTGGCAACCCGATACGCCCAAAACCACTCTCTGCATCAGGGTCCATTTTCATACCATCAATCCCGTGGGACATTTTAACTTCCGACAAAAAGTTATCCTCAAGATGTGAATGCAAACAAAGCTCATCCAGGGTGAATGTGTTCATCGCAACATTACAGTAAAGAGACATTTCCTGGGCAGCAACACACACAACACAACACAAAGAGCTGAATTTCTAGCGTCACTATTTCTCCGCTTGGTCCCTCGCCACAGGCAGGCAGAATTCCTGTAAACTCTGCAGCGTGTGTTTATTTTTAAGCTTCAGAAACCCGAAATAGAAGGCAAAAAGCCACAATGATGATCTGTTGGGAAGAAAACAAGCCCGGATGCTGACACACGGGAAACGCAGAGCAAGAACAAGACGCACAGTAGGGGAAGAGGCCCAGACACTGCCTTTTACAACCCTGGTAAGGCTTTACCCCAAACAGAGATCAGGAGAAGAGATTCGGGGAAGGTCAGAGAAGCGGCCACCTGCGGCTCAAGAGAGAAGGGCAACAGGACTTGGCTGGCAGCTCTCCAAAATCCAGGTGATCTCTGGCAAAGAAGCTCACGTCATTTGTTTGCAAGCAATTGCTTGAAAAATACAGGCACCCACGTCTGCCTCTTAGGAGAGAAGTTCAGCCGCCAGGTGTGCAAACACTCATGCGCTTTAGGTAGCAACTGTTCTACTGTGCACAGATCCAACTCCAGCCAATGACCCCAAGGGTTGCCAGTTCTGGGTTGGGAAATTCCTGGAGATTTGGAGGGTGGGGCCTAGGTAGAGTGGGGTTTGGGGAGTGGAAGGACCTCAGCGGTGGTCATAGAGTCCACCATCCAAAGGGGCCATTTTCTCCAGGGGAACCGATCTCTTTTACCTGGAGACCAGTGGTAGTTCCAGGAGACCTCCAGCAAACAGCTGGAGACTGGGAGCCCTACTGAGAGCCAGTTTGGTGTCGTGGTTAAGTGTGCAGACTCTAATCTGGGAGAACCGGGTTTTATTCCCCACTCCTCCACTTGCACCTGGCTGGATGACCTTGGGCAAGCCATTGTTCTGTCAGAGCTGTCCTTGAAAAAGAGCCGTTTCTGTCAGAGCTCTCTCAGCCCCGCCTACCTTACAGGGTGTCTGTTGTGGGGAGGGGAAGGGAAAGGAGTTTGTAAGCCGCTCTGAGACACCTTTGGGTAGTGAAGGGCCATGGGGTATAAATCCAATCTCTTCTCTTCTTCTTCTTCTTCTGCTTCCATTTTTCAGCCACTGGACCACCTGCTGGAAATCTGGCACCACCCCATCCAGCTCAGCTGAGGACTTCCCCCAGGTGGGATTTATATAGAAAGCGATGCTGCCTCCTCCTAATGCTGGGATTCCGAGGTTCACCGCCTCTAAATGCGGAGGCACCTGCTGGTAGCCATTGGTGGGCCTGCTCTCCATGAATCTCTCTAACACCACCTATGGTTGTGGATGTTATGCCCACAATTTAAGTTGAGTAAAAAAAAGTCCTTCCTTTTGTCTTTCTCCATGCCCTGCATCATTTTATAAACTTCTGTCATGTCCCCCCTTCATCTTCTAGGCTGATAAATCCCAGACTCTTCAGCCTTTCCTCATAGTAAAGATTCTCCAACCCCTTAATCGTCTTAGTTGCCCTCCTCTATACTTTCCCCAGCTCTGCCATCTCCTTTTTGAGATACAGTGACCAGAACTGCACACAGTATTCCAACTAAGGCGGCCCCATAGCTTTGAACAAAGGGAACTACAGTATCAGCCGTTTTCTTTTCAATCCCTTCCCTAATAATTCCTAGCATGGAGTTTGCCATTCCACCACTGCCAAGTTTTCACCAAGCCGTCCATTTCAACTTCCAAGATCAGACCCCACCAACAAAGATTTAGAGGATATTTTTGCTCCAGTGTACATCACGTTGCACTGACTTACACTGAGCTTCGTTTGGTAGGAAGAAAAGAGAAGACTATTTATCCAGGCATAGCAATGAGCTTGATGGAGAATTCTTTGTATGGAGGGGCATTCCATCTGTGAGCCTGCACAGGGAGGGGCCGTGGCTCAGTGGCAGAGCCTCTGCTTGGCACGTAGAAGGTCCCAGGTTCAATCCCCGGCATCACCAGTTAAAAGAACTAAGCAATCGATGATGGGAAAGACCTCTGCCTGTGACCCTGAAGAGCTGTGGCCAGTCTGAGTAGACGAGACTGACCTTGGTGGACCAGTGCTCTGGTTCAGTAGAAGGCAGGTTTATGTGTGTTCACGTGTCTACCTGCCATCTGAAGTGATACAGCCCAGACAAAGGAGACCCACTACAGACAGAACCAGGCCTTTCTTTGGACCTTGAGCAATTAAAATTCAGGGCTTGAGTAATGCAAATGCCAGCGAGGCAGAAGTGAGTGTAACTTAAGAACATAAGAGAAGCCAATGTTGAATCAGGCCAATGGCCTGTCTAGTCCAACACTCTGGGTCACACAGTGGCCGAAAATTCCAGGTGCCATCAGGAGGTCCAGCAGTGGGGCCAGGACACTAGAAGCCCTCCCACTGTTGCCACCCCCCAAGCACCAAGAACACAGGGCATCACTTGCCCCAGCCTGAGAGTTCCTATCTATGCCTTGTGACTGATAGCCCCTGATGGACCTCTGCTCCATATGTTTATCCAGTTCCCTTTTGAAGCCGTCCATGCTTGTAGTCGCCACCACCTCCTGTGGCAGTGAATTCCATGTGTTTTTTTCCATGTGTACTTTTCCATGTGTACTTCCTTTTATCCGTTCTAACCCAACTACTCAGCAATTTCATGGAGTGCCCACGAGTTCTTGTATTGTGGGAAAGGGAGAAAAGTACTTCTTTCTCTACCTGCTCTATCCCATGCATAATCTTGTACACCTCAGCCGTCGTTTCTCCAAGCTAAAGAGCCCTAAGCCCTTTAACCTGTCTTCATAGGGAAAGCATTCCAACCCTTTTATCATTCTAGTTGCCCTTTTCTGCACTTTTTCCAGTGCTACAATATCCTTTTTGAGGTGTGGTGACCAGAACTGTACACAGTACTCCAAATGAGGTCACACCATCGATTTATACAGGGGCATTATGGTACTGGCTGCTTTGTTTTCAGTTCCATTCCTAATAAACCCCAGCATAGCGTTGGCCTTTTTTATTTCAGTTGCACACTGTCTTGACCTTTTCATTGAGTTATCTACTACGACTCCAAGATCAGTTATCTACTACGACTCTTGGTCAGTCTCTACCAGTTCGGACCCCATCAATAGGATTTTTGGCCCCAATATGCATCACTTTGCACTTGGCCACAACTTCCTCCAGGCAGGGTCCTTGCCCAGGCAATAAATGCACTGCAGAGAGAGAGGGAAATGGGAAAGAGAGAACCTGACCTGATTATCACACACTGGTTCTCCCGATCAATGATCATGTTCCGGTACATGTTGTCTGCTAGAGCATAGATATGTGGTGGATTTTCATATTGAGCCTGCAGGGAGGGAAACACACAAGACATTAAGAGTCCAGGAGCACCTTAGGGGCTTAACAAGAGTTTCAGGGCGTGAGCTTTCGAAAGTCCAAGGTCCCTTCCTCTGTCACAGCAGAACAGGAGTGGAGAGTTCAGGAGAGAGGGGTGCTGCAAAGGATGCAGAGGTACCATGCCAAATTCAGTCCGCTGGATTAGAACAGAGGGGGCTGACAATTAGCCTCCGTAGTGAGATAAAACTCCTGCATCGCTATTCAGCAACACACAATTCAAATACTTTCCTGATCTCCTCTCCTTTAAACAAGTTAAAAACCAGCTTCTTTCCCAAAAAACTGGGAAAAAAGACAATCTAAGGCCAGCTAGAACAACATGGCTTGCCGTGTTAGTCTGTCTGCAGTAGCAGAAAAGAGCAAGAGTCCTGTAGCACCTTCAAGACTAACACAATTGGTGGCAGGGGAGGAGCTTTCGGGAGTCACCGCTCACTTCTTCAGGTATCTGAAGAATTTAGATCAAGATGTAGATATAGATCAAGTGCAGATCAAGATGGGTTGCCGTGTTAGTCTGTCTGTAGCACTGGAAAAGAGCAAGAGTCCAGTAGCACCTTAAAGACTCACAAAATTTGTGGTAGGGGGGAGCATTCAGAAGTCACCGCTCACTTCTGTAAGGTGAACATATGACGCTTCAAGAAGGCGTTCAGTATTCCTTGCAAACTGAGTCGTAGGTTCTGTATGTTATGCCAATAAAGGTCAATTGATTGATTGATAACAGAAGCCATGCTGGATCAAGCCAATGGCCCATCCAGTCCAACAATCTGTGTCACACAGTGGCCAAAACCCAGGTGCCATCAGGAGGTCCACCAGCAGGGCCAGAACTCCAGAAGTCCGCCCACTGTTGCCCCCCGAACACCAAGAAGACAGAGCATCACTGTCCCAGGTGTCTGAAGAAGTGAGCAGTGACTCATGAAAGCTCCTACCCTGCCGCAAATTTTGTTACTTTTTAAGGTGCTACTGGACTCTGGCTCTTTTCTAATATTTTCTAATCGGAGGACAGGGTTTCTTTGCCAGTCTAAACTTTGGTTCCAGGTAAACTGACATTTCTCAGAGGACAGTCTCCTATTAAATACTGTCTGGGTACACCCTACTGGAACGCTCCCCTGAGCCTCCGAAATTAATGGGGACATCTCCTGTTTACTTCATTGAGTGCTGCGTGCAACAGCCTCTCCGGTGGTTACCTCCTTGTCTCTTTTCTCATGACCAAAGGTGCACATGGATAGGAACGGAACCTCAGCTTATCCCCACCAGTGAATGCCAGCTCTGCTCTTGGAAAATATCAAGTAAAGTCTTTATGTGCAACGGCTATGGTATCGTAACTCATCTCAGACTGGCATAGATGAGAGGGATGGACCTCAACGGACAAAGCTGAAACTAAATAAAAGAGCATGGAGGGGGAAAATCTGCTTACAGCTCCTTGGTACATTTCCACTTCTTTCTCTCCAAAGTAGGGCATCTGCTTGAAAGGGTTCACAGAGATCAGCACGGATCCGATGTATGTCTGCGCTCAAAACCGTTAAGGTCCATGACGCCCCCAGGCTGCTACAGTACCCTCCCCCTTCAGTTTGTGTACAGCTCAGAAAAATATTTGTAGCACCTTTTTCCAAGAGTTGTCCAAAGCAGCCTACATTCAAAGATACAAAATATGATAGCATTATCAAAGGAATGCGGCTACACTATGCAGCAAACCCCCCCCCCCACAAAAAACTACCAATCGAAGATAACTCCTAGGAAATCCAAAGGAAATAGACCCAAGCAAATAAAGGAAGTAGACACATCCTAAAGTAGCAGATTAAGATGGCTGGAAACAAATCGGTCCCTACTGAGAGTCAGTTTAGTGTAGTGGTGATGAGTGGCAGACTCTAATCTGGTGAACTGGGTGTGATTCTCCATTCTTCCATATAAGCCAGCTGGGTGACCTTGGGTTAGTCACAGTTCTCTCAGAGCTGTTCTCTCAAGAAAAGCTCTCACAGCCCCACCTACCTCACGCAATGATCCCTCTAAACTGTGGAGTCTTGTGAGCAAAAATTCTACTTTGTGAGCTACTGACATTAAAGTTGTGAGCAAGTGATTTGGCTACTGCATAAAATAGTTTGCTCTGGAGCCATCCTTCCTGAGCTAAGACAAAAATGCATGAGCCAGAGGCTAAAAAACTGTAAGCTAGTTCATACTAACTCAGTTTAGAGGGAACACTGCTCACAGGGTGGCTGTTGTAGGGAGGGGAAGGGAAAGGAGATTGCAAGATGCTTGGAGACTCTGAGTGAAGGGCAGAATATAAATCCAATCTCTTCTCTCTCTCCTTCATCATAGACAGGGGCTCAATTCAAGTGTCACGACAAACCAAGATTGTGTGAAAGGCACAACCCCGGTTGTTTCCCTGCCCCGACCTATTTTTACCTTACACTTCAGTTTGAACAAGCTCCAGTTTGCCCTAACATCTGGAGGCAGGCACTGAGGCAAACTGGAGATATTCTAATCCTCACAAACTGGGACTCTCTTAACCATAATGATTAAGTGGATCCTCCATGTTCAGTGGCAGGAACCTTATGAATGCCAGTGCTGGGGGATCAACAACAGGAGGAGGCTTTGGCCTCCACACACACACACACCCATGCACTTGTTGGCCTTCCGAGAACATCTGGGTGACCACTGCATGAAACATCAGGTCACTGGATTAGATGGACCACTAGTATGATCTAACATGGAAACTGGATTAGGTGGGCCACTGGTATGATCCAACATGGAAGCTCTAATGTCAAAAGTAATTTCCCCCTTTTTTTTGGTATGCTACCAACATCTCAAGTTCTGCTAATTCTCCTCTTGTGGTCAGAGATAACAATTCAACGTTGTGCCGATTAGCATCACACCAGCAGCAGAAGTTTTGGGAAGGGCAAACCTTGCCCTAGTTAACCGAAGCCTCCCTAGAGAACAGCTGGTTTTTAAAAGAGCTACACCCACCATTCTATGGCCGGAGAGAGCTTTATGAGAGAGCGGCAATCGGGAGAGTTTTATGGCACAACCAGTGCTGGGCAGTAAACACATTCCAACATGCAAGGTCACCAAACAGAACGAGGCCACGCTGTGTTTGGCTTCCTGGTGCTGTGTGAACGACACCAGCATCAACGGCTTTTCCTATTCACCCGACACACAATCAGGACTCAGTGCTGTACACAAGAGGCCATTGTTGTGGGATAATAACGGCAAAATGATGTCATGCCAGTTAAAAGTTTTTCTGTTGTTTTTTTTTAAAAAGGGCGAGCTAGCAGAACTTCCAGGCTATGCGGACCACCACTTCTAGACGAGATGCCCGGCTGTGTGTGGCACCGCCCAAGGCGTCTCGGTGGTAAATCCATGGAAGCAGCTGCTTGATAAACAGAGTCTGCATTTTATGGAATGATTCGATAACCTTTGCCCATAAGGGCCCCGTTGTTAATGTTTCCCCATGAATGGGAGAGGGGACAGCTGGATCAGTCGGTCGCCAGAGCCCAGATTTTTGCAACGGACAGCTCTGTTACAGAGCCATGTTTTTTATTTGCATGTATTTATATCCCACTTTTTTCCCCTGTCGCGATTCAAAGTGGCTTTTAGAACCTCCTTCACCCCTCCTCCATTCTCCCACAACAGCCCTGTGAGGTAGGCCAGGCCAAGAGCTTGTGACAGGTTCAAGGTTACCCAGCAGGCTTCCATGGGAGAAGTGGGGATTCGAACCCAAGGTTGCCCAGGGTCCTTGTCCGCCCCTGAATCCCCTACCCCACACTGGCTCTTTTGTGTAGACATACACACAAACACACATGTTCTCTCTCTCTCTCTCTCTCTCTCTCTCTCTCTCTCTCTCTCTCTCTGTGTGTGTGTGTGTGTGTGTGTGTGTGTGTCGGGGTATATGTGGT